>NC_072737.1:130316749-130616749 GCF_026930045.1 Uloborus diversus | reverse complement strand
TTTGTTTTTAAATTTTGTTCAAAACTGAAGCATAAAAAGAGCTCTCTCTACTCAATTTTTTTTGCTACAAATCAATAATTAATTTTTAATGGATTTTCCCATCAAGATGTTTTTTCCTGATGTCGTCGAAATACCGCTGTAGTTTGCTTCATTTTGCGACTGTTATTGGCACATGCTTTTCTTTACTCTTTCTTTAATCTATTGTACGCAAGTAAAAAAAGTTGACGAAAATTTTTAGATTTTAACAGAAAAGTCGTTTCATCATAAATAGTACAAGTAATGCCCATAACCTTTTTTTTTTAAATAATTTTTAATAATTATCACCAATTAATCATATTTTTTTCAAATCGACATTCGTTTATGCAAATCAAGTATCGATGATGTGTACATAAGTAGTTTATCAAGGGTTTGAAAATATTTTGGTTCGAACAAGAGGGATTGAGTTAGGTGTCCCAACTTCAGGAGTTGAAACGTGATTTAAAGTGGGCCTGAAATGAAGCAACATGGTAAAATATCAGTTAAAGTATACTTTTTGCATTAAACTACTTTTGATAATACATCTTAAAAAAAACTTTTTTTAACTCTGTTTTTTGATTCAAACCAAAAGCCGAGGAACTCCTGGTTTAGCACCTGCAGAAGTATTGTTATAGACTAGAAGCTTGGAAGAATTTGGGAATCACGATATATTCAACGTGCACCAGTCACCATTGGCGTAATCGAAGGATCTTCGATCGGTTAGCATCGGACCCAGGACCCTCCAGTCACGAGTCCTGTAGAAATTACTTCGTGATGATCACTTCGGGATATTTTAAAGACGTCTTAACAATGTCACTTCGTAATGTCACCGCGCACTGACATTCAGAAGCTGCTGCAACCTGTTAATGACGTTACAGTGACGTTTTGTGAACGTCATACAGCAGGGGCCCATAGGTGATCACTTTGCAACTTTCACATTAGGGTCCCTTTTTGTTCACAGCTGATTGGGAAGCGAACAGTAAAACTTTAATTTTATGAACAGCCTAATTGTTTTTACATTTGCGAACACGAATAGAGGACGATAAATTCTATTATACAAAAGTTTCCGAGCTTTTTCCCGAATTCCACTCGCAGCTAACTTATTAGTTTTTTTTTTCTTTTTTTAAATGAAAGAAGTAAAAGGAAAGCTGTGTACGTAAAATATTTGATGCTTACAAAAATGTAAAAAAATATCTTTAATAAACGCTATTACACAATTAATCAAATACGATAAGACTTTTTTAACTCCTATCATTATCTAATAGCAAAATTGAATAAATAAATAAAAAAAGCAACTTTCATATCCATTTTAGCGAAAAAGTATTTTTTTATTCACACGGTTAACATTTCGAACATTTTAAAAAGGGAAATCAAGGAAATAACTATAATGCTAGGTAAAAAAATATGACTAAAAGAAAAGGTAAATATTATATAAATGACTTTCATAAAAGAATAAAGTATGCAAAAAATGTGTTCATTCATTCAGATTAAAATGTATGAAAAAAAAGACTGAAAGATTAAATATTTTTTAAAAATTATTTTCCAATATTTTCTGTTTTCATCAAATTTGGATCCTAATTAATATGAAAAACGAAGAATAAGCAACAAAAAAGACTTTTGAGCGAGTTTTTAGGATATTTGTTTTCTAAAGAGAAAAATCTTTTATGTTTACTCGTCTTATACTGTTTTGCATAATTTTGATTTCTTTTGCAGAAGAAGAATTCGTTTTTTTTTGAAATGATGATGTAGAAATGTATTTTGAAGATATAAGTTGCATTAGTTAAACATTTGTACAAGTTTGAATATTATGAAAATATTTTTTATTTTTCGCATTAAACGTTAGAATGTAAAATTATGCAATAATTATACCACAAAAGATCTTTTTCTGTCTTTTTCATCCCATTATTTTAACACAATAATTGAATTTTAGAAGGTCGTTTTTATGGAAAATTAAAAATATTAACTTAATTGCTCCAGAACTTTGTTATAAGTAAAGCACATGTTTGACCATTTACTAATTTTCGATGCGATTTAATGATTAAAAACATCACTTCATCTTTGGCCTGTAAATATCAAGGTTCGTTTTGTTTCCAGAAAATAAACCCCAGAATATTTTAAATCTTTAAAGAATTTAACATCCAATTCAGTTTGTACAATTAATGAAATATGATTTAGAATTTTAATACGACCTCACGCTAAATTGTAATGAGTCAAATATTATGCAATTTAAGTTGGTTACGTTTGGCAAACTAGATGTTCCGGGCAATTTTAAAATGTGAAATAATCATAGATATAATTTAATCACAAGGTTGCGATCAAGTTATAATAAAGAATTGAACTAGTTTTATCTAGCTCCTTATGCCACAAGCTCTTCAGAAGTTATCGTTGCATATACGCAAAATCATGCTCGCATTTTACCGCACATGATGCAAAAAAAAAAAAAAAAAAAAAAAAAAAAGGCCATCATGGGATTGCCGACAGAAGTGAAAACTCAAAAATACAAAAGAAATTTGGTAGCGCGCGCGCAAGCGTGTGTGTGGCGTGTGTTTAATTTTCATTTAAAATTAATTGTAACTTCAAAAATAAAGTTTTATAATTTGTAGATTCAAAATTTTAGCTACAGTCTAGTTTTTACTTTCATCAGCAATGCGAGCATCAATTATTCGTTTATACGTTTTGGTTGGTCTATTTCTGTTCGTTTATAAAGTAAATATTGATGCAAATATAGGAAAATATTAGAAAATAAATTCTTAGTTTGTGTTATTCAGTTTTCCGTGCATAAAAATAATAAACACCGCACATACTGAACTTTCTACGCAATAAATTTACTGCATTAACCCTCTTAAGCTGACTTGCCGAAAAAGACCGATATGCCATGAGATTGACCAGCATGGCGGAAAATTCGAACTTTGAGGCATGCCAGATAATTCGTGGTTCATTTCAAAAAAATAAATAAATAAATAAATAAAAATAAAAAAAAATAAATAAAATAAAATAAAATCGTATTTAAATTTGAAAAAAATGTGAGTTAAATAAAAAAAAATCTTTTTTTTTCCAAATTTTATGGTAACCAAAATAGGAAATAAAAAACTTTGATTCGAATCTGTTTATATATTGTTTAAAGACTGCATCAACTGCATTTTTATGTATCCTATTGTGCTGCGATTGCAATCATTAGACATTGTTAAATTAAATTCTTCATTTAAAAATTCAATTAATGGTAGATTTTTATCGCCTGTAAAGTTGATGTTGAAATCCCCATTCAATTCCCAATTTTATCTTGAAGTAATGCAAAAACGTCTTTAGAATAAATAAATAAATTTTCCTAAAGAAATTCTCGTATTGCACTTGAAGACTTATCTGGTGAAATATAAACCGCAAATTATAACAATTAGCTGTACAATTTCAGAGTGGCAACGGCAAACACAATGTCTCACCGATATCAAGAACATTGTTTTTTCTCATCTCAAAAAAAAAAAAAAAAAAAAAAAAAAAAAAAAAAAATTCCAGCGCCTAAAAAAGTTTTTACTTCAGAAATATTATATCTGCTTGTTCGAGTGTTAAGACTGACGCGCTGCCGATCATGCCACTGAGTCTCGTAATCTTAACGAAAAAATTGCAGGTAATAAGCAACAGATAAAACAACAAATTGTCGTATGAATATGCGGTTTCCGCCAATGCTTCACAGGTGCAAGATTTTTTGCGTTAATTTGTGTCTAGTATTGAACAGGGCAGTGGAGTCGGGAAAAAATAGCCGACTCCGACTCCTGGATTTTGAAACGTCCGACTCCGACTCTGAGTTTTTTATTATTTATTTATTTTTTTTTTTTGTCCAAATCCCCCTTCCTCATGGGAAGTGGGGAAAACCCCTAAACAGAGATTTTAATTCCTTTTTATGAAATTTTCGCGTTGTATTTTATTGTAAACCTAAGACACCAACGGTAGAAATTCAATTTGAAAATCCAATTATCCAATAGTTGCAATTTCTAAAGTGAGATTGCTTAAAAATCCCATGTAAAAACTTTTTTTGAGTTGGATTAATTTGCTCCCCTTTAATGTTTAACTAACAGATGTTGATCAAATCCTGTACTTTTAATTTTTGAAAGTTGTAACTTGATCGGTTTTTTTTTTGCTAGTCAAAAAACTTTTCTTGACAGGGGGCGATCCTCCCCCCGCCCCACAGTGGGGCAAGTGTACGGAGAGCTTGGACATTTCAGTAAAACCAATTTCTACTTAAAAATGTGATAATATTTTGTTATTTAAAATGTAAAGATAATCAAATACTAAGTCATTAGTGCAAAATAAAATATTTAATTAACATTTAAAAACAATTTTTAAAGAAATATGTAACAGTATTTTAGTCAATTTCCATTCCATCATCTTCAAGCAAATTCTTCACTTGTTGTGACATTTCTTGGTGCAAACTGCAAATCTTTGGACTCAAATTTGAGATAAGAGGATCAGAATTGATTAATAAATTATTAAAAACGTCTGTATTGTTATCTATTCTGGACGTTTTCCTTGAATGCAATTCCCTATACGATCGAAAATACTTATGGTTTGCCTCTTAATTTCGTCTTTGTCGTATTTGTAATCTCAGAACCAAGAGTGTAAATCCATTTTTCCAGAGCCAGATCGTAATCGGTAAAAGGAATAGAATTTGTCTTTAAAAAATTAAAAAGGTCACGGTTGGTTTTGAAACTCATCTTTCACCAGCAAGTCTATGGGGTCAAGTACCGATATCATTCAAATTTGCTTACCAAAGCGAGCGTACGCTAGAATTCGTATACACTAGAGTCATCGTTGAATTACATTGTTAAGTACAAAACTTTAGACTGCACAAAAAACGTATATATAGATCTCCGAATAGCAATAATTGATAAGCGAAATCTTTAGAACATAAACAACAACTCTAACTAATGCCAAGACCTATTTAGAAAACATCATTAAATGAAGCATGAGCAGACAATAGATTAAAAATTAAAGTTAAATTCATTTTTTATCACAATGTTCTATTTTTTTCGTTTATGGCTGTTTAATAACAGACGATATTTTAAATTATTTTTTAATGACTTTTTACAACTTGGCATACACGAAAAAAAATCCGAAGCGTCACTGATTACTTTCGGATATTGGATAGCTTAACTCGGGGATTCTGACGATGATACTTCAGAATAAAAGATGAAATTTTTAGGCATGATAATTCCTTCCGAATTTATTTTGGATAAATCTGGTGAAGTATTAAATGGATATTTAAATTAAAAAGTGTTTACTTTTGTTTGTTAGACAACTTGCTGGACTAAAATCAAAAGTAAATAACTTTTAATGCTCTAAAAAGTAAATAGCTTGCTGTAAGTTCTCCTAATATAGAATGTAATAAAAGAAATTAAATGTTTATTAAAGACAAACGTTTGCTTTTTGAAGAAAAACACCTTTCTTGATGTACATGTATAATATTTTGATCTTTTCAAAGTATGCCTGCTCCTTGTTTTCATTTTTACTCATTTTGTGATGTGTTTGTTATTGTGTACATACAATTTATGAGAAGTATTTTTGGGAGATTATTGTGTCTTTTTCGTCTGCTGTCACTTATAACTCAAAATAGTACCAATTTTGTAGTCCCCGAAATAAGCAAACGAAACCATGCTTCTTAAAATCTCATATGATTTTGTCCCACAGTCTACAAATGACACAATGAAACTGATTCCTCGAAGTATTTAATTGAAATAATTTGCAATAAAAAGTAAGCAAACTGAAAACTGTAAACATGTTTACTTGACTAAAGTGAAAAAACCAACGTAAATAATACGTTTCGTGCAACGTTCATTTCGTATTCGTTTCATCGTCCTCGTAGTAAAATATTAACTCATTTTTAATTTTCAATATCTTTTGAATAGGCAAGTTTAGGCAAAAACTGAAACCGGATTATGAAAGCTGAAACTCTCTACAATGCTTGGGATATAATAGTTTTGTTAGCGTTTGTTAGCGATTTTCGTAATTCAAAAATACATTCAAAATACACTTTGAAAATTATCTCCAAAATTTTCGTATTTTCTAAGAAACGTTTTTGGGTGTTTTTCTTATTTATTACGAGTGCATAAAGCCCAGCACATCGCACTATTAAATTTGAACAGTTCTTAAACAAGTTATCTACTGTTTACTAAATTGTCTTCTAACGAAGTAGCTTGTTAATTCTTCGAATTCAAGGTATTATCTTCGGGTAATAATGTTAAAAACTAGTAAGATTAGTGGGAATATGTTCTTAGTTTATCAATACAACAGTAAAAATGCGAAACTAAATGGTTTAATTTTCCGCCCAATGTCCAAAATTAACATTAGGCTTCCCCACTGTGCGCCCGGGTGACGCCGATGTGGTGGGTACCATCTGAACTTAATCTCAGAGTTTATAAAAATTGAAATACTTTAATTTTGAAAATTTCCTCAATAATATCCCTCTAATCTTAAATTTCATCTTAAAAATTTCAACGAAAATATTGCACTATATTGCAGGGAGAGGTCGGTTACATGTACGTATGGATCAAATTTTACCCAAAATGCGGCGGTATGCAGCTTTGTACGAATAGCTTTTAGCATAGCTACATTTCTTGGCTCAATTTTTAATTTTAGTTTTATTGGCAGCTTTAGAATTAACCTCAGTAAAAAGATTTTAGGATTAACTACAATTATTGAGTGTTGTAACTAAGAAATCACGTACTGATTTTATTTTAAACTTTATAGTGATAACCAAGCTTTCTTAGATAAAGTTTTTAGATTAAAAAAAAACATTTATATTTTATCGGATTTTTTGAATTAACGCTTTCGGGCCAAGACAACACTTATTTGAATTAACCGAGCACCATCAGAAGCATCCCGACTTGCTCAAGCGATTCATACATTCTTTTTACTATTTTATAACTGAGATTGAGGTAAAAAATATATCATTATTTTTATTTGAAAGTGATTACTGAGGAAATGTTAGGCAACAAAACTTTGCTGACAGTTACTATCACTTAAATAAAGTTAAAAAATAAGCAAACTAGGAGACGGCGTAGGTAGCTGTTACAGAGAGCTCGATAAACAATCAAGCCAGCTGGTAGCCACAATGACAAGCATTTTCTTATTAGTAGCATGTAATAAAATTAATAGGTGGTCAGTTTTTTAAAAAATGCAAGAAGAGTCAGTGAAAATTAAAGAAATAAAAAAAACCGGGAGTCAGAGTCGGCATGTTTTCGAACGACTCCGATTCCGACTCCTTTACCCCAAAATCATCCCGACACTTCGACTCCGACTCTACAGCCCTCGTATAGAACTGACAATACGAATTACCCAAGTAGGCATAACAATGTACGCAGTTATGCTGGTTGGAGTATGGGATGAACTTGAGTACCGTTTACATTTTTGGTTTGAGAAAATGTAAACGGTACACATATTCATCTCTAGTATAAAGAAAGGTATTGTTTTATATTTAATAAAATAATTGAACAACTCACATGACTTTTGATTTTCTTTTAGTGACGGTACAGCACCATCTTAAAACACTATTTGTGTGGAAGCTTTTTCTTCTTTTATTTCCTTCCTCTTTTTTGGCATGTCATAAGAAATTCGTTTACCTGTGAAGTATCTTTAAGCAAACCGCATATTCATACGACATATCTTTTGTTTTTCTGTGATTTTTTTTAAATGTGTATAGAATTATTTGGACGTTCTGTATTTTGAAGTAAAGGGTGTCCCAAAATTAACGCAAGATTTGAATTTGCCGCCGTTTTTTCAGAAACATGTTGGCAACCGTGAAAAAAGAACAATTTAACAACTAAGAGTTTAGGATTATTAAAAATGGAGCACTGTACAATACAACAACGTGTTTTCATTACTGATCAATATTACAAAAATAACCAAAATTGAGGCTGATCAAACAATAACTGTTTACTGTTGCTCAATATCGCGCCACGGTAATGCACGGGTGGTTGTGGGCTTGTTGACATAGACTTTTGACTTGAAATAATCCCATAAGAAGAAATCTAGTGGTGTTAAATCGCATGATCTATGGGGCCAATTCTGATGACCAAAACGAGAGAGTACAGGACCAGGAAATGTCTTATGCAGTAATTGAATTGCTTCACTGTCATGTTGAAACCACTTATTGGCCACATAACCTTAAACTTTCTGACGTCAATTTGTTCTTTTTTCAGGGTTGCTAAAAATTTATTGCAAAAACCAAGGCAAATTTAAATCTTGCATTAATTTTGGGGCACCCTTTATTTAATGCTTAGTTTATCTCTTTTAAGAATCTAATTAGAATTAGAATGGGAAATTAAATCACGAATTTTTAGAACGACCGAAACTTCACACGATGAAAATAAATGAATTAAAATAAGTGAAATTAATTATGAAGATCACCCAAAACATTGCAATGAAAACATTGCACTGAAATTTCATATTCATTTTAATTTATTTTTGTTATCAAATACGTTTTATTAAAATCTTTAATTGGATTTCTTGTTTGTTTTAAAAGCATCCAGCATCACCTATGCATATCTGTTTCTATGAATTTTTCTATGAACTGTATTAACATTCTTTGAATAAGAATGCTGGAATAAATTCTGCGTGCCTGGAAACAGCGTGTTATTTGCATTTATCGAAAATTAATAATGTGTCTCCTTTAATTTCTGCTCCGCTTGAAATAATCTCTGTTTAGATTATTTGTGTTGAAAGCGACATACGATTGCAATTTTTTTTATACCAGTTTACTTTTAACATTCCTAAATTGCTGTTATTTTTTCGCTCACATTTATTTTTAGTTTTATTTTAAACGTTAGGTTTTTGAATTCTTTTGGCAAAGTAATCAAAACGAGTCCCAGTCCAGTCAATTAAAATTATTTTCAATCAAATTTGAATTTTTAAAGTATAGTCAGTATATATCATAGAATGAAAATCAAATCTTTAATTTGAATAAAATCTTGATTGTTGATTTCACTAAAACTATTTAGTGTGTGAGGCATCATTTTGTTTCCTATTCACGAGAGAAGATTTATTGTAGGGCGTTAAAAGGGTGTTTGGTGAAGAATAAAGTTGGGCTATTTTGATATATTTTTTCCTGAAAAATGACAATGAATGTGAAGGTGAACACATTGTAATGTATTTCATTAGTTTCAAACTAATTTAAAACTAAACCAAGCAAAACTTTCATCAAAGTCAACTGAAACTCCCCCCCCCCCTAAATCATGAATGAACAATCTCAAATTGAGTGAATGGGGTCGCTTCTAAAATTTTAAAAGTATATTTTTCTGAAGAGCTTAAAAACATGGGATCTGACCATTTTTTAAATAATTTATTTAAGTTTAATATTTTTAAAAAATTACTTAAATCAGTGCGCTTTCATTGTTTACACTTCTGTCGTGTGACATTACAAATGATGAAATGCCATTTAATGTTGCCATTCACAGAACAAAATATTTAATTCGCATCTTTACTCACGTGTATTGGCAACGATATGGTTGATAGTAAGCGTGGAGCGCAATTTTAATTCGCTGCTTGATTATCATAACGTGGAAACGTAGTAGAAAGATGCGCCAAATTGCATCATTTGTGACGTCATAAAGACCACGCCTTGTTTAAAAAATCGGACATTTTAAAAAATTAATTAAAAAAAAATAAAAGTATTTTTTGAGTCCATGTAATTTTTTTTGCTCATTCTATCCATTTGAGTGACTTACTTTTGACTGAAGGAAACCAGCCCATTATGAGAGGTTCCTTAAAAGCTAATCTAGCGTTATTTTCATGTGCAACATAATGAATTTCGTGCAGGTGTTTTCCACATTTCGGATTCTGTTTGCGTTTATTTATTTATTTATTTAAACCCCGTGAATCACCCCCATTCTACTCTGGTGAAGGTTTAACCGGATGTGGTGACTGGGAGGGGGGGGGGAGAATAAAATACAAATATATTACAAGTTCAGCATAAACTAAAAATCGGGAAAATGCAGTGTTGGAGAGCTAACAACATTATTGAAATGCTACTCTGGATGGATAAATTTATGATAAATATTATGCTATTAAAAACGTATTAAATTTGATTTCTAATTGAAATGAACAGTAATTTGTGTCGTTTTACTGTTAGCAGAAATGAAGAATAATGAAAGGGAAGTCATGGGGTAGTCATTCGAGGTAGTTTTTGAGCCATGTCAGTTGACTTAACGCAGCTCAACATCTTTTAGTTTATTTGACTTAAAAAAACGAAAAAAAAAAAAAAAAACACTAGAAGGTCGACTACGAGAAAGAGGAAAAATAAGTGAAAGCATTAACAATTTATGCATAAAAATAATGCAGGAGAAAAAAATCTAGTAGAAATATCGACGTAGATTTTCATTAGAGTTGCCTATCTCTGTCTCCTAGAAAATTACACTTTATTCCAAAAGGCAACATCCATACATATCGTATTCCATGAATTTTCCTGTTTGTGTGTGTGTGTACATTGCTCAAACACCCTCCAGATAAAAGCGTTGGAATAAATTCCGTTTATCTGGAAATAGCGTGTCATTCGCATTTGTCGAAAATTAATGATGTGTCGTCATTAATTTCCGCCCTGGCTGAAATATTCTGTTTCGACACTATTAGTATCGAATGCAACGAATTGCGCACACTGTATCTGTGTTTCAGCCTTTCAAACGGTTACCTTTTGTGCGTTTCTTAATTGCTTCTATTTATTCGCACGAGCTGGTTCATTACATCATCATTTCAAAGGTTTTCTTTCCAGGATTATTAAGCATTTTTTCTTTTTTTTTCTGTAACTAAAATAGTGCTTTCCATTAATATTGTATTTTTGTTAGCGTATTGGATTTTGAATTAAATAGAAAAAAAATACAAGAATAAGAGTACCTGTAGATATTTATTTTAAATTCAACTGACCTTTCAGCGGGCGCGAGTATCTGAGACATACACTGAGAAGCAATTTCGTTTTTTGACTTTGCACCTGATGGTAATATGTACTTCCGAATTTCGGTATACTTCCACCTCCTCTGGATTGCAGTTTTTCTAGCGTCTGTAGCCATCTTCAGATCTACTGTTTGTATCGGAGAGGTACGCGTAACTGTTTGGTTTAATTTGCTTTTTGAATTTTTTTTTAAAACTTTCATGTTCCCTTTAGTTTTTTGTATTTCAAGTTTAAATAGCCGAGTCGAAATATATGCCAGTTTATTTTATTTTCAAATAATTTTTAATGATTCTTTGACTTATGTTGTTTTTTGTTTTAAGGTAGATTGTTGCTGCGAAAATAAATTGTACCTATTAACTCAGCTAACCACAAGTAAATTGGGTATTTAACCTCTTGAAAATATGCCTCTTAAAATAGCGTATCTGAGAAATACGCAGAATTTTCATGTTGGATGGTAAAGAACACTCTCCACTTTAAGGCTTATTTCATTTTTTTATGTTCTAAGAAAGGTTTTGGATTTTATTTTGCCCTACGGTTTGTGAAAAGAAAAATATCTAAAGCAATCGAAGCAGCTAGAAGTAAAGAAGTGTAAACTAACTACATCAAATTTTAAATGAAAACGAGTGCTAAATTCAAATCCTAGGGAGTCTTTCATTCAAAAGTTTCTACTTCATGTTGTACTCTAATCTCTATCAGGGCAACTATTACTATCTCTTGCTGTAGAACGGAAGACAATTTCTTCTATCATTTGTAATAAATATTTCCTTTCATAACTTTGATTCTGATTAGAAAACCAGTGTAATAATAAAAAAGGGAATAAATTAGTATTAATGAAAAATGCATAGTAAAACATGTTTCTGGACACATAATTATTTGCTCTCGTCTCCCCGTTATCGAAATAAGAGGTCTTAGAATATTTCAACATTTTAAGGCAAGTTGCCAAATTTAGCGAGAGTTAATTGAAGACATCTTTTGCAGATGAATATCCTACCATATGTAGAAGGTGAAATCTTGTGGTACCTTCAATTTTTCGTCAAGTCATTAAATTCGGCAATTTTTTTTTCAAATTTCGGCTGCCTTTAAGACTTTATATCTTGATAGCAGGGGCACGAGGTTAAATATTTTTTGCTCCAAAAAGTGTCACAATATGTTCTTGTGCTTGGTCCCTACTTCAAATTTTCGCATTATTACACTATTCGCGTTATTCCCTGTTAAGCACTTCAGGTGTGATATTTTCAGAAATTAAAAATATTTCTGTTCTTTGCTTTAAAAATTATAATAGACAAACCGTTTCCTAAAATTAGAATGTCGGAGAAAGATACCGCTCTTAACTTTAAGAGCAGAAATAGCGACGGGTAAAATGAAATGCAGTTTGCTGTAGAAGAATGAAAAACTTTAAAAGTTTTTGCGTCTCTAATAGCAGAATCATCAACAACTGAAAAGAAACGCAGTTTGGGCAGAAGAATGAAAAACTCTGAAAGTTTTTGCGTCTTTAATAGCAGAAACACTAACAGCTGAAATGAAACGCAGTTTATGACAGAAGAATGAAAAACTCTGAAAGTTTTTGCGTCTCTAATAGCAGAAACACTAACAACTGAAAAGAAACGCAGTTTGGGGCAAAAAATGAAAAAGCAGAAGAATGAATTTATTGAATTTTTTTTTCCGACTAACTCTAATAAACACTGCGCTTTCTGCTTAGCAGTCAATCTTTCATTTTCTTGCCATGTGCAGTTTCTTTGATTTTAGTTTTAGTAGATCTTTAAATTTTAAAGTATTTTTAAATGCTCTGATAATATTTAAAGCCTTTAAATATTCTATAAGTTGGAAAGGTATGTTGATGATGCAAGAACATTCTGAACCGTAACTGATTCAATTAACAAGATAAGATTTAAGTTTCGCCAATTCGTTTCGTCTTCCTTAATATAAAAATAGAAAATAGGTAAGCTGAGAAACATTTCTTCCAGTGATAATTTAATTTTAAATAGGGAAATAAGGAGCAAGTAATACCCCGTTTTTTCCAGAACACATTGAGAATAGTTAAATTGATTAAACGTCAGCTATCTATATTTTTCGTCCGCGTTTTAAAATATTGGGTATATTAATTGTTGATTACACGGAAACATTTACAAAAGACTTTGTATAATTTCAAAAAAAATTACATGACATTTAAATCTCATTTAAAGTTTCATGTCAGCCTAACTGCATTAACTCTCACCAACAAAAGTTTCAGTGTCACAATTGTTTTCAGTATTTCAGTCTCGTAATTTTTTTTCCTAGTAAACGTTTCGTGTAATGAGGAAACCTTTTTTGATCACGAATTTTTGATCCGTAGATTTAAAAAAAAAATCGATATAAATTGTGAAATTTGAAGTAGGATTGAAGAGTTTTCGAATATAGAAAATATTTTTCTCTAAACATAAACAAACTAAGCCTATCGTGCTTTTTTTTTAATTTTATTGCTAAAATGTTTGGAATTAATACCAATATTGTGAATCAGATTTCTGATAATGTTTTATTTTTGGTTTTGCTCTGCGAATTGTAATTTAATCTACGGAATAATTTAAATACTTTTTCTCACAACTTAGATTGTTTAACAACCTTAAAGTGACGATTTGGCTAATTCGGACTGATTGTCGTTAAAAAATGTAAAAG
Source organism: Uloborus diversus (assembly GCF_026930045.1). Classification (NCBI taxonomy): domain Eukaryota; kingdom Metazoa; phylum Arthropoda; class Arachnida; order Araneae; family Uloboridae; genus Uloborus; species Uloborus diversus. The sequence goes on along the minus strand of NC_072737.1, from coordinate 130,603,152 downwards.
AACTTGGATAAGAAAAAAAAAAGAAAGAAATACACAGGCGAAGAAAATAAAAATGGCAAAACACAAGTTTGAAATCAATATTTCTCCATTTACAAGGATTGTCGCTCAGCTGAAACACCTTTTTTTTGAGAGGATTAGAAAGGCAGAATTTCTTTTAGACAGATTAAGATAAAGAGGATCAAGTTTTTTTTAAAGAAATATCTTAAACGGAAAAAAAAAAGATCAGTAAGAGAAATGGCAAATATCTATTAAAAGATTCAAACCCGTTTAGAATGGAACTGTTCTGTAAAGTAAATTCTCATTTTAATACAATTCCTTTCGTGTGGAATATTGAACGTATTTGTAACAAAAGAGAGTAACAAATCTCTGAAACGATTCAGTTACTAAGAAGATGATAAAAAAAGTTGATGAAACTAACTAGAAGCAAAGAGACCGGCAAAAATACATGTGCGTCGGATCCCGACTTACGCGAGTGATGCGTTCCAAGACTCCTCGCGTAAGTCGAAATTTTGCGTTGTGGAAAAATGTTGTGCATACGATTTTTTTTATTACCATACCCAATCATTTTAGACGGTTTTAAGCACCTTTTAAACTGTTTTAGACTATTTTTTAGCTATATATTAGCGTTTCTTACATAAAGAGCTGAATTTTTGCCGTGTTGTTAAAAAAGCTGCATTATTCAACATAAAATACTGCACAAAATCAATGATCAATGGGAGAGAAAGACATAAAAATAAATTAGTACGGTACGTACAGTATGTAGTAATAATGAAGCACTGCACTGTAAGAGTGTACTGTACAGTATTGGCAATAAGTTACATTTATAACTTAAAAATTGAAAGTGAAGATTTATGCCGCTCAATCTAATGGTCATTCTAATATATTTTTAAATACAGTAGCTTCGCATTTACTTTTATAACATTTACATCTATGGTAACACCCCTCTTTGAGAGTCTCTATAATCTACACTATAACAGCAGATTCCAATTTCATATTGTTTACATTCGGCTTAAGCACTACACTGTGTGACCTATATATTAAAACTAAGTTCTGGACTTACACGGGTTGTGTGCTTTTGACTTTTAATTATACGTAAGAAAGGTTCACTCATACCTAATTGTCGTGCTACCTTCGACCCATTTTCTAGTTGTTCAAGCGCATCAAGAATCTTTACCTTTTCTTAAATTGTCAAACTTTCGCTTTTTGTTTTGATCTTCAAACTTTAGCTGATGCCACAATATTTCATCACCGTTCATATTTAAAATAAATAAATGAAAAATGAAGAGTTACTATATCTACACAGTAATAAAGCAATGTTTATCGTGCGGTGTGTGGGAACTTGCGCAGTCAGTGGTGCTGAAAAGATGAAAGTATATTCACGAAGTCAATGTTTAGTAGTGAATAACAAAGTCGAAACTTAGCATCACGATTCCTTTCCAAATCAATATAATTCCCACCTTCTTTTTAACAAGTGGGCAATTTTGAAATTAAGGGGACTTTATTGCCTCATTGATTTTATCAATAATTAACATTTATTATTTACTGCTTTATTTTTACACTATTTATCTTATTTTGATGTTGTATGCATAAAATTAAAATTTGTTCGTTTAAGAGATCTTCAGTACTTTGAAATCAGATGAGTTTTTTTTATTCTTGTAATAAACAGGTGGGCAAGTTGCCAATTCGAGACCAAAGATCAGTAAAAAAAACTTATACACTTTTTGGAGCAATGTTATCTCTACAGGAGCAATGTTCCCCCATTTTACGGTAGTAATAATATTAATGATATTTTATTGATTTTTAACCAGAAGAAAAGGTATACATCATTACAACTTATTTTAGTTAATTTCATATCATAAAAACTTCCAGCATTCATTTGAATTTTGACGTCTAGAATTCAAACTATGTTTTTCGCAATAACGCATCGCGACAAGACTCTACTCGTTGGATTTCTTGTTTCTACAAACAGAACGGAAATGGCGAAAAAATTTGCACTGTCATATTATGATTGGGGATTTTCTAGAATAGGTAATACGATGCAAATCCATAAGAAAAGAAATAGTGATTCGGAAGCGGTAATAAGAATAAAGATTTTATGTTTCCTATATCCACCAGTACACTTATCATAAACATTATTTACAGCGTATAGGTTAAGTCTTTTTATTTCTTATCAATCTTAAATAACAGAAATCAGTAGTCAGAAAGTTTCATATTTGGATGGTGTTTGTTGCTTAAATTCATTTATATAGGTGTTTTTCCCAGAAAACAGGTAATGTTACACAATAAACACCTTTTAAATGAAAAGTCTGCTTGAGTTAAACCCTAAAAAAATATAAATAAAATAAAAGAGCATGCGATTTGACAACAAAAATTGGGCTCTCTAAATAAATATTAAAATCAACCGTTGCCACGGTAATCTGAAAAATCAGAGCAACATCAATTTTGGTCAAGTGAGGATAAAAAGCAATTCGTGATTGCTCAAAAAGAGTGTAAACCAGGAATAAAAAATAAAATTGGCCATTTCTTAACTACTCATTACTAGTTTTTAAGAAATATTGTGAGTTCAGACTCTTTTACTGATAAAAGTGTAAGTTTCAACCCCCAATTATTTCTCTTTCTCTCTCTCTCGACTTTGTGGATGATAGCGGTTAATATTCTAGAGAAAATCATTATGGAAAAACTAAAATCTGCTCTTACAGATTCACCTGTTTCTATTTTAGAAATGGGGTTGTTTCCAAAATTTTAAAAGTATTTTTTTCTGAAAGAACATGCTTAAAAACATAGGATCTGACAATTTTTTGATAAATTTGTTTACGTTTAGTATTAAAAAAATACTTAAATCGGAGCGCTTTCATTGTTTCGGCTTCTGCCGATGACACCACAAATGATGAAATGCCATTCAGTGTTGCCATTCACAGTGAAAAATATTTAATTCGCATCTTTACTCACGTGTATTGGCAACGATATGGTTGATAGCAAGCGTAGAGCGCAATTTTAATTCACTGCTTGATTATCATAACGTGGAAACGTGGTAGAAAGATGCGGCAAAGTGCATCATTTGTGACGTCATCAAGACCACGCCTTTTTCGAAAAATCGGACATTTTAAAAAATTAATTAAAAAAAACTGTTGGGAAAATGAAAGTATTTCCTGGGTCCATGTTATTTTTTTTGTTCATTCTATCCATTTCAATGATTAAAAGTAGTACTTTTGACTGAAGGAAACCACCCCATTGTTTCATTCATCTTTCAACACATTAACTCTTAAAACGTTTGTAAGTCTTCCTTTGCTTTTGTCAAAACTAGGAAAATGCCTCTTACAGAGGTAATAAACATTCAAATCCAATATTTGTTACTTTAACTCCTCCTTTTCTGCATTGTTTTCGAAATTTATGCTTAAATTACATTCTACGGGAAAGCAAGGAATGTTTTGTTCGCCAGCATCTCCCGAGATTACGGTTATAGCCATCGAAAATGCATTATTTTGTTTGAAACACTGTTCTGGAAATATACTTCACTCGAAATACTACTTTGTCCGCTCATCATTTAAAATAACTGCGTTCTATAAATGTTACGACTTCGGACAAATAACCTTCTTACTTTTGCAATGAGTAAAATGAGCCAAGATTTTAAGGAAAAAGCTTTTACCGGATATCTTTGCATTCATAGCTCATAATTCTACTTTGAAAAAGAGATTCCTTGAAACCTAGTAAGACGTATCTGCAGTAATCTGCAATGTTAAGGAACAAAACATTAATTATTTCATTTAGTTCTTTGCGCAATGGTAAGGTAAACACACTAGCAGTAGCCAGTGCTTCAGAAGTGGCCTCAGGTTACTTATATGCTTTCAATAAAGAAATGAACAATTATTATGTGATTAATCTATTGGTACCTAAAGTAACTATCATATTGAATCAATTTTATTCATCAGTGATTTGAATTTAAAATAAGTAATGTAAATTCTTTGAATGGGAGAATGTTAGATGGCCACTACTGAAATTTTAAGATTTTAGAGTGGTCGCGACTGGATCAAATTTGATGTTTGGGAAAAAATGGAAAAAAATTGAACAAGTTGAAAGTCTGGCATTTTTATAAAATAGGACGATTAAGAAAGAGTTGAACTACAAACGCTAATTGAGTTTCAAGAGAGGTAATTAATGTTGTAGACCCACAGTTTAAAAATATATTTCACTGTCGCCACTACTAGTGCGTTTTATTATTTGAAGTTGGACTACTGAAGCACTGGTCACTACTGGTCGTTTACCTTATTTATTTATTTTTTAATTCTTTTACTTCTTAAAATTTAGCATTTATATCCTTCTATTAAAAATGCCACATCGACATTGCGAAGTACTGCATCTTAAAAGAAGAGGCAAAATGGCTGCAATCAATTAAAAAAAAGCAATTAAATTGTCCTTTTTAAAGTACCTGACTTGTTCTTCAGATAAGTACGATAATGATCTGTAGTCGTTAAGGAGGTCGATTGATACCGAGAAAAAGAAAAACTCACAGGGAAATCTCATTACTCTTGCTTTGCTCTTGTTGTTAATGTTAATTTTATCTTTTCCCGGCATATTCGGCATTTCTTTAGACTCTTGATGTTTGCAATGATAAAGTTCACTATTAATTACTGTAAAAGCCCTTATTTTCGTGAGTCGAAATTTTTGCGAAAAGAAGATAGCGGTGATTTCGCGAGCTGAAAATATAGCGATATTTATAAGAACTGAAACGAAAGCTGAAAAATTTGTATTGAAAAAGTTTCGCGGTTACGACGGCGAAAATAGGCGCTATTACAGTAATGAAAACTATACTTCAATTATGCAAAAATGTTACAGATAATAATGTCAGAATTAGTGACGTCAATTAAGGTGAGTACATGATTTGGCTAAAGAATTTTTTTAAAAATGTTATCGTAATTCTGGCTAATAAGAAATCAAACAAACAAGTATTGGGAATATTTCTAAGGGAAAAAATGTTCCTTTGATAAAAATTTAATAAAGTAAGACTATGATTTACCTTATTATTTAATAGTTCTTTTAAAATTAAAAGCTCTCTAACAAGTTCTCTACAGGTTGAATCTAACCAGGACGGCAGAACTTTACTGTTGACAGAAAACATCCAAGCAAGAAAATAAATTTGTTGGTACATAATTATAATTGCAAACTCAATGCTGTGACGCTATATGCACACTAAGCTAAAAACTGACGTACGCAAACAGGTAAAACATAGAAATCAATAAAACCCTTGTGGCAAGGGGTAACTGGGTATAACCATTTGTACTATGAAACGTTGTTTTTTTTCTTGTTACAGGTAAAATGTATTACGCAAAAATGATTACATAAACTTTTAGTTTTTAAGAAAGATTTCAAGAGATTGTTTAAATTTTTCGTTATTGTGTTGTTGTTTATTCTTATTATATATGTATATTTAACTGCTCTAGGCAGTAGATTAGATCAGTTAGGATAATAAACCAGCTTTTTGAGGCCAAACATGTTTAGGAAATCCAAAGCAAGAAAGGGAGTCAAGCTCAGATGTTCCCCATTGAGTCCTGGCAGGTGCGCAAACGTTTATGGTACGTTGCCGTTACTAAATGTCTCAAATTAAATTATTAGTAAGCATACCTTTGGGAATCAAGCTTAAAACACACACACACACAGGTATTTTTGACACTTCTTTGTATTTAACGTGCAAAGTCAGAAAAAGAAGTGTATAGCATTCGTTTAACAATAACCAATTTAATATCTTTAAGACACTACACAAGTACGAGCATTGTAAAGAACTAAAAACAGGTAAAATACATTCAAAGGTAAAACCACAGCATGACAAGTCAAGAGAAAAAATGACTAGCTGTCCACTGACGCATGCAGGCTTTTCAAAACGTCGGCACTGGCGAGTCGAGTTGAGTTGTACTCTGCTGGCGCCGCAAACCAACTTCTACAAGAGGCGCTGCAAACGTAATGAAAATTTAAAATACGCCTCGAAAATCAAGCATCATTTTATGTTATGTATTTTCAATGAAAACTTAGCATCATGGAAAATGGGGGCAAAGGATAAACAACAGGAAGTTTTTAAAAATTGAATTTAAATTTTCTGTTATTTTCAAATAAAAAATATCAAAAGTTTTAAGCATGATAAAGTGAAATAGTACACATCTCGTCTCTCCCTGCTATCTTCCATATCATCCGTACAAAGTTGCCAGTCTTTTAAAATGAAATTTATGACAACTATGGTCTTCATTGTTTTCTCGCCTATCTTCAAAATTATTCTCACTTCTCTGGAAAATGACAAGGAGTACTTTCAAACAGTTAGGGAGAGTGATACGCTATCTATATCTCTAATATATAAAGGGTGTTTTTTCAGAGGTATAGAACTTTAGGTTCAAATAAAACACCGTTAAATGATATAAATCGCCATGAATTTGGCTTTATTCAAAAGATGATTCTTTGCCATTTTTATTTAAATGTGATTTCTGGTATATGGGCACTTCGGCTGGCTTGGAGAACGTCTAATCGGGAAGTCCAATTTCCTATCACTTTTTGCAGCAATGGGGGCCGTATGTGAGTGATATGTGGCGAATGTTCTTGTCCAATTCTTCAATCGTCTGTGTCTTATCGGTGCAGGCCTGAGACTTCACACAGCCCCACAAAAAAGTCCAGCGTAGTTAAATCGCATGATCTCGCAGGTCAACTCACGGGTCCATTAAGCGAAATTATTCGTTCACCGAAAGTCAATAAATCAATTATGACACTCGATGTGTGGCGTGTTGCACCGTCCAGTCGTCTATTCATGATGAAATGGCAAACCAAACTAAATACAAAACAAGTGACAACTATCAAAATGGCCCACAGATCAAACAGTGTTCCCGACTTAAAGTTCTATAACTCTAAAAAAACACACCCTTTAGTGTTATGCTGTCTATATTGCTAATATATTTGCATCACGTATTTTTCTATTCTTGAAATTTAAGAACATTAGAGAAAAATTACACAGAATTGATAGAGAATGAATTTTCTTCTATTTTTCATACCTTCTATACACTCTACTTATCTTTAACTGAAATAACCGCAACTAAAGTATACCACCTACAGCAAAGTAGCTTCTTATATTCATTAGAAGCAACCATGATGAATATTCATGAGGTTCTTAAGTGAGCAAGCCATTTTAAGAAAGAAATAAAAACTTTTAACTCTTTATTAGAAAAATTAACATTCTCTGACGTCATTTACACTTGATGCTTTTATGAAACCGCTGTGAGTTTTTCCCTCCTTCTCAAAGGCTTATTTATCGCGTAAGAAAACATTCATTTAGTTACTTAAACAACGACATTTTAGCTTCGCAATGTTTATGTTGTTTAATTAAAGTGTTAATGAGAAAGAACGCTTAGTAGGAGAAGTTTTCATATGAGCGTATATCATTATACCGTAGTCGGTTGTCGTTTTGTTTTTTATTGTCATCTTAAAAACTTTTTTAATTCAAGAAATAAGATTCTCTTAAAAATTTTATCTTGTTCATAGAAATGCGTTTGGGGAAGTTCTTTTCAGTATAGGGAAATACGTCGTTTTCTTCGTAAAATTCAAAGAAATTAATGCAGTTTTAGTTAGAATAAAAGAAAACCGTTTATACAACAATTGCATAAATAATATTCAGCATCAGCACCATTTTTTATCAAGGACTAGGCTAAAAGTTTGTTCCTGCTGCATGGTCCAACCACCATTTTCTAAGTCTGCTACGGTGTCGAGTTCTTTTTGGCTGATAGTAAAAAGGCAACTCTATGTAGTCCCCTTCGTGTCATACGTTGGATATAATTTTTCCAATCAAATGGAATATTCGTTAATTTTCTGTAAAAAAGCAAAACTACTTCAAACTTTCTTCGAATGCATTCACTTTTTATTCTGTTCATAAGTGTATAGAATGTTACAGATCTCAGGCACCACATCCCTGCTTCCTAGATTCTGTTTTTATCTTGATTACTCTGTTGAAAGGTTGTGAAAAGCAGAAATTCAGACACTTGATCATATAAAACATGGGGACACACATACATCAAGATATAGAGAAAAAAAAAGACTGTGGCTCTTTATATAGAGTGGAGGGCGGATTTCCAGTATCTAATGAACTATTACAAACAGCAATGAGCTTTCTCCTAAGTCCGATGGTGGATTAAAGAAGAGTTTTCGTGAACTCCGTAGAAAGTTGCATAAGTCTCCTTCAATAAGAAATAGGCATAGTTTATGCTTTTAAACCAATTGAGAAAGCGATTACTTTCAACACATTCAGAGTCTATGTCTCTGAGCAATACTACGGAGTGGAAACGGCCATATTCTTACAGAACTTTTCGTTGTGTTGCTTTTCTTGATTTATTTAGCAATTTTTGGACATCATTATCACAGACAAAGGTGATGTCACATCATAAATTAGGTGAAATGTTGCACCTATTCTCGGTAAAATTATCTTTCATTTGAATTTAAAAACAAAAGACAAATTTGTTTTAATTTTACCATATTTTTTTTTAAAGTTGAAGTGCAAAGTATGATTTTTCCTACTACAGCAGGTAAATGTATAAAATAAACTTAAAATTCAAAAACATAACCGTAATTCATATACGTTTTTGATTGGGGAATGCGTTTTATCTTCGTGATTTAACACATTAGATTACTTAGTGATATTTGTACCAGGTATAAGTAAGCATATCTGTTGCTACCAATGATATCGCATTCATAGTTATTTTTTTTTAATGTGCCAGTAAGTGTGCAAGCCCTTTTTAGATCGCAAACCTTCCACAAGTCAAAAAATGCACTGTTTTTTTTTTTCTTTCATAGACACCACTTTCAGTTTTCGATGCTAGCACCACCATCATTACTTTTGCTACTACTGGTACTTAAGAGAGAAATAATAGTAGAAAAAAAACTATATAAGATAAGGATCAAGATGAAATAATGTACTGTCTGACCACGTATTGTATAGAAAGGCAAACATCCGGTTTACAGGCGGAAATGGACGTTTCTATTAGTTTTTAGAGGTATCAGCTTTTGCAGATGTATGTTAGCCTCTAATCCAGAGTTTCCTGTGAGTTTCCAGAGAAACTGTGTTCCGCGGACCCCCGGGGGTCCGCTACTCCATGCTAGGGGGTCCATGGTGCTATCCAGCTAAAACGTTAAGTGTAGTGGCGGCTCGTGCCTTGAAAAAGTGAGGGGGTCAGATCATGGGTGCACTTGCACCCCCCTTTTAATTTTTTTTAAATGTTTAAACTTTTTAAAAATAATTATTTGTGTTACATAAATAAAATTAAATTCATTTTAATCACAGAACAAGGTACAAAATACTTAAACTACTAAGCAAATCACGAAAGATATTAATCTCATGTTTATGTCTATGATTGCCGTCAGGGAGGTGCACTTTCACCCCTTGACATTCAAAAATAAAATTTAACTGAATAGATAGGGAAAAGCTGCACAATACATCACGAAAATGATTAATATCACGTTTATGTCCAGTGTGCTTTCCGGCGCTGCAGTAAGCTTCCATTGCAGCACCAGTAAGAGGCTGCAAGGGAGGCACTTTCCCCACCCGGCTTTTCAAATAAATAAATAAATTTTAAAAAGCGATATTAATCTAATATTTTTAATAGTAGCATTAATTTTAATCTTTTAATAACTACTTATTTTTAATGAGTGAAGTTAATTTTATTTTAAGCAAGACCACATTACAAAACGCGATTGTAGGACCATATTCGGTTACATTAGGGACAGCAATCTTTCGAAATTGAAGCTCCAAAAACGCAATTTTAAGCGATTTTCAAACGCAATAAGCGATGCTGTATCGAAAAAATAATGATTTCTTCCCTACATTGTCATTGTAGTATGCTAATTACTTGAAAAAACAAAGAGTCAAGAAAGAAGCTTGTTTATTTTACATAGCCTGAATCGCGTAAGAAAAACATTCAAGCTATGTAAAATAAACAGTATACAGGTAGGGTAACGATCTCGGCGAATCCTGCTGTAAATATTGAGGTTAATTGCGTTGGTGTTGGAGAAAAACACGCACACACACATAGATAATTCACGGCAGCGTATAGTCCGCACCTCATTAATGTTACTTTTTTAACAGAAAATCCGCCAATAATACGCAGAAAAATACGGTACAATCCATATATATATATATATATATATAATTTCAAACATGTGAGCACAAAAAAAAGGAAAAATAAATAAAAAGTTATAAATTATTATCTGAAAAAAGTAAGGGGGTCCGGGCCTCCTCCTTCCCCTTCCACGAGCCGCCACTGGCTAAGTATAATTGAGATTGAATAACGAGTAACGATATTTTAATTCAAAAAGAAAGCACATTCCTAATCACAGCATCACGACGCAACCAGGTTAGGTTTGCCCGAACCATAGTTAATAATTAAAACCCTAATACGCCATAAAAATACAGCTCATATGAAAAATTAACATAATTAAACTAGGCTAACAGTGCACTAACTTCAAAAGTGCAATTTTGTTAGTAAACTTCTAGAAATTTAGTGATAACATTTTTATTTATAATTAAATTTGAAATAGAATTTTAGTTCCATAACTCACAATAACTAGACAGGAGCTCTGAAAAATATACAAAACAACAAATACCTTAATTTAAAGGGAAAAAAAGCGTAAAAATATATTAGAAAAAAATTGATTTAACTTTGTCAATTCATTTTTTTTCACGGGGTGGGGGATCCGCGAAGTTCGTAATTTTTCCAAAGGGGATCCGCGGAGGTCTGAAGTTTGGGAACCTCTGCTCTAAACTAAGCAGAGCTTCATTCAAATGAGCGGAACACGCGATTCAAATTTTTACTTTTCTTCCTCATTCAAATAGACTCGTCTTAACTGGACAGTTGCCAATTCCATACAATCTGTTGCACTCTATATGCATAAATCTGAAATAGTTTTTTCCTTAAATATTTTCTGTATCAGTGCAAGACCTTTCCAATACCCTATATGATTCGCCTCTGGTGGTAAAATTTTTGGACAAGTGGTCTAAGTTGCCTGATTAGCATCTTTTTGATCGATCCTCACTCAAAACACATCGATGCGTCTTCTATCGGAGAAGCATTCACTGTAGGAAATAGGGTTTCTCACTTGCAGTGAAGTCGTTTAAAAGGGCCTGTGAAAATAATTTTAAAGTTCCGATTATAGTACCATATTTTTTGCTCATGTAGATTAATTTTTAAATGGTAGAAACGAGGTAAATAAAATATTTATTAAATTAATTTTGCTTCGGAAGCAAATTCACGTTGTACATTTAGGCTCTTAAGTCCTAAGAATAAATAATTCCTTGTTATTTTTATTCTTCATAAAATTAAACTATGAAATTACTTTTCATATGAAATAATTTCAAACCTATGCTTCGATTTCAATTCAAGTTCTTACTTTATAACTGTTTTTGACTAGTAAGTCATTTTTTTTTTAATTTTAGAATAATAATCTTTCATTTGAAACAAATTATAGTTTTGATTTCTTTAATTTATTGCCTTTTAGCATTACTTTTCCAGTTCTCTTTTTATAACTCATCTCACATGAAAATTCCTTTTTGTTGTGAACGAAATATTTCTTTAAAAGAAATCATTTTACAGGTTAAGAGTAAAGTTTTTTTCCACCAAAAATAAAAAACAATATTTTCGAAAAATGTTGAAAACTAGCATCATTTAAAAAGCGAAAAAACACACAGAATGAAGATTCACTGAATTTCACAGAAATGAAGAGAAAATTACTGTTCTGTTTTTCAAAATATATATAACGCAAAATAAAAATGTGTATAATCGAATTTTTAAAACAATGAGACTCATTTTTGTGCGCATGTTACTAAGAAATAGAGGAGATAGTTGTGGTTTTACTTAAAAGAAGATTCTAACAAAGTAAATTCTTAAATGTTTAATTAACTTCGCTAGAGATATTTTTTTCCCGTCTCAAATTTTTCCTAACCATTCTGTTGTTTTTACTCACACGCGTATCAAACATTGTAAGAACTTTTGGAGAAAGTTTTAAAAACAGTTCCATTTACAGCGTATGACGCACTGTAAAACGTTTTCTGATTAATTCATTTTATTTTCACTGTTAACACATACCGTTTCATCGTTATTTTTATTATAATGGGGTCCTTTCCGAAATTTTAAAAGTATTTTATTCTGAAAGAGCGTGCTTAAAAACATTGGATTTGATCATTTTTTAAAATTATTTGTCAATGTTTAATGTTTTTTTAAAATTATTTTAATCGGTGCGCAGATTCAATTTTATTCTTTCCGCTTCTGCGCATAACATCACAGGTGATGAAATGCCATTCACTGATGCCATTAGCGCAGAGCACAATATTTTACTCGCTTCTTTACTCACATGCACTGCCAACGATATGGTTGATAGCAAGCGTAGAGCGCAATATTTAATTAGTTTCTTACTTATCATATCGTGGAAACGCAGTAGACAGCTAAGCATTCAGCTCGCCAGTTTAGTTGTGCGCCAAAGTTCATCGCTTGTGACGTCATAAAGACAACGCCTGATTTAAAAAATCGGATGTTTTAAAAAAAATAATAAAAAATTAAACATTTTGAAAATAAAAGATTTTCCTCGCTCCATATTATTATTAATATTATTATTATTATTATTATTATTTGTTCATTCATTCAATTTCAGTGACTAAAAGTAGTACTTTTGACTGATGGAAACAACCCCATTAAAGAAATTCAGTTTTACGAAATGTTTTGTGTTTGATTTGTATGAACTGGAATTTACCAAACCACATTTGAACTGATTTTTAGAGGCATTCCTTATCATCCTAAAAAATATTTTAAATTACTATCTTATTGTTTAACTACAAACTAAATACCAAATCAGCTTTAATTTTATGAATGCTATAGCATTAAAGATTTTTTTTTTCGTGGCATTATAAAGGGCTAGTTCAGCTTAATTCGTCTAAAACTGTGACATCAGAGACAGTAAACCCTTTCTTTCATCCTTTAGCACAGTGAAACGCTGTAACTTTTTAATTTAATGAGGCTATATTTTTCAATAATGTAACATAAGAAGTGCGTCATAAACATGTTTTTGAAACACTATCTTTAACTGCTAAACTAGAAAATACGAAATTGTTTTCGTCAACTTTCTGAGAATGTCATTGGTCTTACCTAATTTTATTAGCACATAGTCATTCATTAGCTGCCATTTGCTCCCTAATCGAAAGTTATTTTTTCCATTAACAAAACTATAAAAGTTAATGGACCTTTTAAAACTTCACCTTAACTGATATCATAAAAATGTTTAAATTTTTTTATTTTTATAGCTAATATTGATGTGTCGTTCATAAACGAACGGGTTCAAATGACTGACTCCTTAAAATGAACTATGCAATAGGATCTTCTAAAAAGTGAACAACTGTTCTTTTGAACGATGATACATATTTTGTAGCTCTTTCCCTCTCTCATTTTATTTCTAAATTTAGTTATTGTTTTATTTTTTGATGGTACTTTTATTTTTTACACATTCAAAATCTTTTTTTTTTTTTTTCACCTGTGACCATACTACACTTGAAGATACGAAATTTCTATTTAGAATTAATGCACTATTTCACGTATTTTTACATATTGTTCTTTACTATAACTATTTTCTTAACATTGAAAATGTTTCAGGGGATGATATTCCGGTAGTTTCTTTAATGATCAAATTTGTTAATTTTATGAAGTGACGTTAATTTAATTTAGTTATTTATTTTTATTAAATAAATATTTATTTATTTAAATTTTTATCAACTTGGAAGGAAACCATGACTTTTGAAAGGGAAAAGAGATATCTTACAACTCGTTCCCCGAGAAATATCTAACATAACGAGCTAGAATAGAGTCGTTTCCGAAATTTTAAAAGTATTTTTTTCTGAAGGAGCATCCTTAAAACATAAGATTTTACCATTTTAAAAATAATTTGACAAAGTTTAACCTCTTTTAACAGTTATTTTAACCGATGCGCTGATACAGTTTCATTTTTTACTCTTCTGCACATGACATCACAAGTGATGAAATGCCATTCACCGACGTCATTAACGCAGAGTGCAATATTTCATTCGCTTCTTTACTCACATGTACTGGCAACGATACGGTTGATAGCAAGTGTACAGCGCAAGGTTTAGTTCGTTTCTGAATTATCGTAATCTAGAAATGCGGTAGACAGCAAGCGTAAGCATTTCGCACGCCAGTGGAAACAGCGTGCCAAAGTTCATTACTTGTGACGTCATAATGACCACGCCTTACTTGAAAAACCAGAAACGTTTTTCCTCGCTTCATGTTAATTTATTTACTAGTGGTACCCGCACGGCTTTGCCCGTAATAGAAAATTAAAAGGTCTTTTGGTTCGCCAGTATATTTACAAAAATAATGTGTGGTGAATTTTCTCGCCAATTGGCTTGTGCCGATGTTACGGTTCCCCGTTATGATAATTTCGTAGTTTACTCGTTCATCTTATGATATTTTTGTTCTTAAAAATTGGAACAGAAAAAGAACCACATCGAATTTTCGAAAAATCGCTTCTAGGTGCACACCCCTATGCTACAAACTAACTTTGTGCCAAATTTCATGAAAATCGGCCGAACGGTCTAGGCGCTATGCACGGACTGACAGACAGACAGAGAGACTTTCAGCTTTATTATTTGTCGTGATTAGGTTACAATTATAGAATAAAAGGATCAGTTGGCCGAGACATTGCGTTGTGAAATCCCAAAACTTAAGTTAAATATTTTCACTGCTGCAAAAAATTCAGAGGAATCCGGCAGTGACATGCAAAGCACCCAGGGGAAACACATAGATATATTACGAATAAAAGACTTAGTATGTGGCTCGTGTGAATAAAACAGGGCGAGGAAACCCAGGACAAATTGGAAAACGCATTTTATAAAAACAAAAGATTCAAATAATTTACAGGGGCAAGTTAAAAACATAGAAAGGGGCTTTGCAATTATTACCAGGCTCGTTACTGCATGGAGAAGAAACACAAGAAGTTCTGTCTAGAACTAGACGAGACTACTTTCCCGTATACCTATACTACTTTCTAGTACCTGATCAATATTCTCAAAAATAGCTAAAGCCTCAAATTGTTTCAAACATATTTTTCAAATATTTTAAGCTAATTTCTAGGAATAAAATATTCCTCACTCATCTAAAAAAATGTAAAAAAAATAAAATTAAATAAAATAAAAAAAACGAACAAATAAAATAGCAGCACCTTTTAACAAAGCAGCTAATACACTTTTTTCCATTAAAAAAAATTCTTTAACAGCTTTCAAAACGAAAAAATAATAATTAAAATTAATAAGCTCATTAAAATAAATACATGATATCAAAAAAAAAAGTTTCTTTTTCCCCTGTTGCCAAAATTCATTTTTTAAATGAATTAATGCACTTACCAAGATAAATAAAAACAATAAAATGTCAACGAAAAAAAACAAAAAAAAAATCGTCTGCGCATATCTTTATGTAGAAACATAAATGACTTCGAGTTTATTCACCGAAAACTGAATACCTAAATAAAAACTTTAGCATTAAAATAAAAACAAATCATATCAACAATAATTATTCACAGTTAAAACCATAGCTGCGGAGTCGGAGTCAATCTCATTTTGGGATAAAGGAGTCGGAGATGAATATCCAAGAATCGGAGTCAGTCATTTGTCCTCCGTGTATACATTTTTGCCAAAGCTACGAAGTCAGAGTCGAAGTCGGGGAGTCGGAGTCTGATTAATTGTCGGGCACAAGAGTCGGAGTCAGGTGCCCCTAAATTCTCGGAAGTCTGGAGTTTGGCGTCAAGAGCTATTTCCAACAAAATTTGTTTGAAGTAAATCCGCCTTCAAGTACGGAATCTACATTGACTTTCAGTTTCCCCGTAGGCGCTAATGTTAAGGGATTTGAACTGTTCAAAATTGAACGGAAAATTGTTCAAATCAAAAATATATTATATATACAAGTTTTTCATCAAAAGCTTTTTCCAACGAAGTTTGTTTGAAGCAAATTCGCCTCACAGTTCGGAATTGCCTTGAATTTCCCCGTAGGCGCTAATGTTAAGTTTTTTTGAACTGTTCAAAATTGAACAAAAAATAGTTCAAATCAAAAAGTGAAATATGGGAATAAGGTGTCCTCGCCGAGATCTTTCGAGCAAAAAAAAAGTTTGTTCGAATCGGACTGTTCATTCAAAAGTTATAAGGGGGGACAGACAGACAGACCGACAGACAGACCGCCAGACAGACAGACATTTTTCACCATCTCAATACCCTACTTTCCAATTTTTAATTTTTCGATATTAATTTAATTATTTTATTTATTTTTGACTTTTTTTTTTGTTTTTTGCGATATTTTTAAGATGCATTAAGCCTTCCTTCATGCTTTTTTCTTCTTTTTCTAACTTTTATTGGGAAAGTAGGTTAACAAGGGGACACCAAATCAAAAGCGAAAAACAAACTCACCCATTTCGCAGAAGTATTCATTTAATCCGGAGAATTTCACTTATATAAAATACACAACAGTCGTAGTTCATTAAAAAATCGTAAATCAGGTTACAGAAAGCTAAAAAGGTTCAGTTCCAAAAGGGGGCGGCGTACAGGCTTGCATCACCATCCATCAAAGCGAAGGTGCAGGCGTCTTGGAAAAAGAGGCCGAAGCAGTTCATGCGACGCGCAATGGAAAAAATTTCATCGGAAGCTTGATACGAACGCATTGGCGGCTATGTCTTCCCACGCCGGTCAGCGGAGACGACGAATTTTAGCGGCGTACTTCTGCGTTCACTGATCCAACATCGTTAGGGGGCCCGAACCGAGCAAGAGCCGCGGGAGTCGAAAACAATTTTCCGATGCCAATGGACATCGCCCGAAGTCCTTGTCGGGGAGCGGTGACTCCAGTCGCCCGCAGAAGAAAAAGATGGAGATGACTCAGTGCAGAAAAACTCCCCAGAAGACCTCCCAGTCCGAAGAGTCCAGGCTTTTATAACCTCTCAAAAATCTATAGATGCTGTTGCCACTTTCATCGTCGATGCAAGAAGAAAACAATTAATTTGATCCAAATGTGGATAAGAAGTGGCACTCGAATTTAGGTCAACGCCCAAGGCACTTCCTGTTTACAGCGAGTTCACGGCCAAGGTTGGCCAAGGTCGCATTCCAAACTGCTAAAAACACGGCAAAAAGCGACAGTTATTTTGAAACGGACATGAAAAAGGAACCAACTCAATAGATTTTCCAATTCAATCTTCTTAAAATCTGGTTATTTGTCATTTAACACATGACTTTTTACGCATATAATATAAAAGCATGATTAATATATTTCAAATAATGAAGGGCATTTTCTTTTTAAAAAGAAAAGGTATAAGAATGAGTTAATTATAATAAAACATGTCGCAACATTTTAATAAATCATAAAACATGTTGTGACATTATTAGTAATAATAATAAAGATAAAGATTTTTTCCTTTTTTTTGCTCACTATCAATTTCAGTGACTAAAAGTAGTACTTTTGATTGATAGAGACAACCTCATTGCGTTATGCATCTAAAGTTAAATAACACATTTTTTAAATTAAATTTTTATTGCCACATTCTTCTTGTTAACTAATTTTAGTCAAATTTTCCTTAAAAACATATTACTAATAGAATGAAACACGTTCAATGTCGTGAGTAATATTCACATAGAGATTTCCCGCAACTTTTTCAAATGAACAACGTCGTTCAAATGAACGGGTAAAAGAAAGGAACGATCCTCTGATAAACGTATCATTAAAAAAAAAAAAAAAAAAAAAAAAAAAAAAAAAAAAAACGGAATTACCGATGTCTAATAGCTAATATCTATTGAATTAAATTATTAAAACGTA
Source organism: Uloborus diversus (assembly GCF_026930045.1). Taxonomy (NCBI): domain Eukaryota; kingdom Metazoa; phylum Arthropoda; class Arachnida; order Araneae; family Uloboridae; genus Uloborus; species Uloborus diversus. The sequence continues at coordinate 130,585,291 of NC_072737.1, read as the reverse complement.
AAAGAAGTAAGATTAAGCATTTGAAGCAAGAAATATTGAGCTAAATATTTAAATAATGTATAGAGAGTGATTGTGTAAAAAAGTTCATTTTTTCGCGCCAACTGTAGTTTAATGACATTAAGTTAAAATTGAAAATTTCTTTTCAAGTTCACATCTTACTTAATTTTTGTTAATACCTAACTCTATGCAAATTAATCTAAGATTTTTTCTTCTTTATTAATCTATTCAAAGTAAATCAATTATTTGACAATGTATTAAAAAATCAATTAGTGAGTTTCAAGAACAAAGACAATTTTTCCTTCATGATTTTAATTTCCTAATGTATCGTATTTTGTTTTGAAATTTATTTCTTTTTCAATGGATCTTTGTTAACTGAAAAATCTTTTAACAGTAATTAACGTAAAACCATTGTTCTCCAACCCTTTATTAGTCACTAGCTCTCGAAGTTAAATTATAAACAAATGATTTAGATATGCAATATTTAGAGCTTTTGCTCTAAATATTGCAAAATATTTTATAAATTTTTTTGGAATGCAGATATGAGATATTTTGATGAACTATTAATCTTCATATATATAATAGCTAATTCACTGATCGAGTAACGCTCCTGACGTCATCAACAATGAAACTCGCATCACGGCATGAACTTAAATGTTTTACTGGTAAGACTAATTTTTGGAGAATGAAGAGACGAAAAAAAAAAAGGCTAACGGGGGTGAACGCTATTTACTCTAGTTTAGGGTTAATACATTGATTAGGGTTAAAATTTCAACTATCAAAATATCACCAAACAAGCAATTGCTGTTCAAATGTAGAAGCAATTTTCACCCGAAATACTTTGACAGGTGGTTTTCTAGTTCATAATATATGTGCATGGAAAAGTACGTTAAATTACCTTTTTCGTAAAAGAGCACAAAAATTTAAGGGTAGGTTAAGCAAATAGTAGCATTTTCATTTCTATTACTCTGTTTGCACTTCATTTACATAATTAAAGAGTGTAATCCTTCACTCAACACTAGCTCTTTAAAAGTCTGAATGGAAGTTTTTGTTTTTAAATGACTTAATTCATTAGTGTCATGAACATTTTTTTAAACTTAAAGATTTCTTACCTGAAACCGGTAAACAAAGTGGTGGAAAAGAAATCATTTGAACTGAGATGTGAAACAAGATGTAGACTCAATGCGAAATGTACAAGGTGTGATAAAAAAAGTACGGTGAATGAATTTTTACTATAGCAATTGCTTAAGCAACATCCATTTGCTGTGATTTGTCCAGAAGGGTGATCATCTGAGACTAGCAGGGACAATTTGCAACACGATAGAAGTTGTCAGTCAGCTGCCAGAGCCGCAAGAGTGTGGTTGAGGTGATCGTGTCAGTCGCGCAATATGAATTTCGAAAAAAGCATTAACATTAAGTCGTGTTATAAGTTACAAAAGAGCTCACGAATTGTTAAAATTGTTGCACGGCGATAATGCAGTAACTCTGAAGACTGCGTACAAGTGGTATGTCCGATTTAAAAACAGAATTGAGACTGCTGAAGACGAGCAGCGTACGGGACGTCCAGTAACCTCAAAAACAGAAGAAAATGTACAATCAGTGGAAACAATTACTCGTTCAAACAGACTGCTTAAGAGCTACCGGAAGACCGTAACATCCATACGGTTCCGTTCAAAGCATTTTAACTGATGAATTGCAAATGAGACGAATGAGGGCAAAATTTGTTCCCAGACTTCTGAGTGATGAATCGGAGGAAGATGGTGTTTCGCGAGTTTTTAGCCGAAAAAAGTGTTCTTGTCTGTCCACATCCACTATACTCACCAGATTTGGCCCCACGCGACTTCTGTCTCTTCCCGAAAATTAAAACTGTGCTTAAAGGAAAATGCTTTGACACCATCGTTGACTTTGAGAGGACCACGACAGAGCAGAAGCCCTTAAAAAAGATACCTTCCAGAAATGCTTTCAATTATGGAGACCACGTTTGGATAAGTGTATTACTCGCCAATCACACAACTTTGAAAAAGATTAAATCAAATTTTACGTAACCTTATTACATTTTCTAATAAAAATTATTCACCGTATTTTTGATCACACCTCGTACACTTCAGAAATGTAAAAGAGAATGAACTAGTTTTACGTACAACATTTCTGAATGACGAGGGAAAAACTGATTTTTTGAACTAAAGTAGAAAATTCGAAATTAAACCGTTTAATGTTTGAAGAAGATTGTGAAAACAAAAGCAGAACACGCTATGCTATCGTAGATTACTTATACTTTAACGTTAAAAGCATTAAATTATTTTATCTCAAAAGAAAAAAAAGAAGAGATATATGAGCTAAGTTCAAGAACAATGAGCTAAGTGCAAGACTTAGAAATGTAAAAGAAAATGAATTCTTTTAACGAAAAACATTTCTGAATGACACCTGAAAAACTAATTTTTCGAAGTAGAAAGTTGAAATTGAAATTTATTGTTTAATGTTTGTTTCAATAAAATTATGCAACCCAAAACAGAACATTCAATGATGCTGCGTTATTGTTGATTTCTTATACTTCACTATAGAAAGAAGTACATCATTTTATCTCAGGAAAAGAGACATATCAGATAAATGCAAGAAAACTCGATAGTTAAAAAAGTGTTTCAATGAACTTTTTTTCATAAAATTATTTATGACACAAATTGATGTCAAATAATAGTAGGTATGGAGATCAAATTTCATTATTACAATATTCATAATTTTTTTTTTAATATTAACCTTATCTACAGTATAAAGTTTAAGCTTTAACCATTAACATATCAACTGTTTTTCTCAACTATATAAATTGTAGCTATTAATAAAAGTATTTTTATGGTTTTTCCAGATATTTAAAAACATTAAATCCATTGCTAAAGTCAGTTTTTTTTTTCAAAAAAGAAGAAAAAAAGAACAATTTTAACGATTTTTTATTTTTTAAATTATTAATACAGACATTTGTAATAAGTCTTCATAAAATAATTTCATAGAGATGCATAAAACATAAAAGAAAAGATGCATTTATGAATACAAGAATATACCGCATAAATAAAATAACAGGTAACGAAACACTTTAGTAATAATTAATGTGCTTTATTTGCGTTGATTACTTTTCTTATTGCTAATAGTTTAGCCTAAAGTTTTATTCTTTTTTGAGATGAGTCTACTTTTTTTTGCTATTGCCAACTTTTATAGCTTCTTATAGTCGCAACTCTTGGGATAACAACGTGACACAGTCCGAAGAAGCACATTCTATTCATTTACTACAATAACGCATGAAAATAAATACACAAGAACAGTAATTTACGTATCACCGAAGGACAAGGAAGCAGATACAACAAGTAAAAGTAGAAGTAGTTAAAAGTACGATTCGGAGTACTAATCGACGATAAATAATAAATTTGTATGAGTATGAAATGAAATATACATCAGTTTCTCTACGATTGGACGAAATGGTTTAATTGGACTGGATCAAAATGTAGTTCAAATTGTTCTAAATATAGGGGAATTTGGAGCAAAGTGGAGCAGCTGGGCAAAGTGAAATGGCGAAATATTGACTCAAATATTGAAAAATTTCTTTTAGCAACGCCAATCTGATAATATTTAAACTATATATTAGCACTTGCAATCCATTCCAGACAGGGAAAAAAAACCCACCGAAAGTTAAAGCATATGATAATGCAATCAATTTTCAAAAATTGATGCTCACATTGTGATATTTTGTTGCAAGTCAAAAATTATTTTTGTTATAGTAAAATGATAACGTTCTTGTATTGTTACCTATATATTTTAAATGTCAATTTCTAGTGTCTTCTATACTCTATGAAACATTTATTTAGTTAATATTAAGCTAATTTGTATTTTTAATATTTTCTACAATCAGTCAAGTACATGCGAGGCAAAGTGAAGGGGGCAAAATGAAATAGTTTTTTTTGTTTACTCGCTCAATCATTTACCAAATCACTTACGTATTCATTTATTAATTCATTCATATACACTCCTCCATTTAGTAATTAACTTATTTATTAATTCCTTTATATATTCATTATTTTCTTATTCATTGTTACTTTTTCATTTATTTTTCTTCATGCATTAATTAATTAACTGATTTAATTTTTAGTTTGTTTTTTCAGTATCTTTTCATTTATTCTTTAAAATTTTTACTTAGTGCTTCATTTGATAAAAAAATATTTTCTATAATTAAGCAGAGAAGATTTGACGAGGAAAATATTTTGCTTTTCACTTTGACCCATGGGGAAAAAAGTCAAAAATTTCCAGTTTTTTTGAAAGCGCAAATTCTCTGCCATATATATATATATATATATATATATATATATATATATATATATATATATATATATATATTTCAATACAAGTTTTATTATAAAGGAGAATGTTCTTTCTTTATGCACTGTCAAATTTTCAAACTAAATTTGTTCATTTTGAAAAAATTCAGTCACCATAACATTTTCACTTTGAACCACATCCCCCTACATTTGAAGCTTTTTTAGTTCAATTAGTTCAACTTATCATTTCCTTTAGGCAACTTTAAGCCTAGATGCCCATCTTCTTGTTATAAATATTTTTGCTCATACTTTTTTTGCTCTCACTCTAATGACTATATGACGTTGATCAGGAAATTATAATCATTGGAAAAACGTATTTATTTCCCAATACCACGATACATCAAAAAAGAAAGAAAAAATTTCTACTGCTAAGGTAGCAATTGATAAATTTCTATGAAAAGAAAATTAGGAACAATACATTTAATTAAAATAAATCCAATGCAAATCGTTTTAAAAGTTTCCTCTTTGTTTTCGTGTTTTACCTTTCTATTTCCTCTCAAAAAAAAAGTAGTTTGTTACCGAATAAAAGTGAAATTTTTTTCTAAAAGCATTTTTCAAAGTTGACGTATTGGATAGGCATTTATGTGCCACACCTGTGTATTCGTTTAGAACAAATTATCTTAATGACATTTTTTTTCAAAAAGGTCTACATTCATTCTCGTGCAACTATTTTTTTTAAATTTAGTTTGTTCTCAAAAAGCTTAGAGTAAGAAATTAAACGAAAAAATATTGTTTTTCTTCTTGAGGTGGATGTACATTATCTTGAATTACATCAAAACTTATCGTAGGAAGACCAATTTGCATTGTTGTATTTTCTTTCATTTGTCAAATGATGTGATACAAAGTAACAGTTAGCTTTTCTGAATCCTTAGTGAGTAACTCTTTGTTTATAAAGAAAATTATAAATAATTTTCGGAAAACTATGAAAAACGAGCTGATGTGTGCATCACATGATTTCATTTTACTCCAGTTTAATGTCATTTCCCCATATTGGCAATTTTAACGTGATTCAATAGTTTACTCTCTAAATACCACCAACAGTGGCCAAATTGAAACGGATAAAAAAAATTGCGAAATATGTCGCCAAGTTAGCATCAAAACTTGGCGATCAAAAGACTGGCGATATATCGCCAAGTGTCTGCCAAATTATAACACCACTTGAGTTTACATCCCTTTAGAAACACCCGAATGCAACCAAAAGGGGAGGTGCACAACTAGATCCCACTAGGAGTCTATGTACCAAATTTCATTTTTCTAGGACTTACCGCTCTTTAGTTATGCGACATACATACGCACATACGCAAATACGCACGTCCGCACATCCGCACATACGCACATACATACATACGTACATACAGACGTCACAAGAAAATTCGTTGTAATTAACACTGGAATCGTTATTATGGATATTTCGCGTATCTATACGTTCTTAGGCACTTATCCACGTGTAGTCGAGTCGAAAAAAAACTCAATATTCATTCGGTGGTAAGTAAATTGGAAATTAAGGTCGATTTTTGAGTGAAATTTTTTTCGCGAATACATCCTTTTTTTTCTAAAAGGAAGTAAAAATGAGCTGATGAATTGCCCTTCTTGAGCATAAAAATATGTAATGTGCTTTTTTGTAGTTCATATTAATAAAATAATTATTTGAGTGACTTTTAGTTGTGCTCCTCCCCACCCCCTCTCATCCTAATTAGATTTTTTTTTTGCAGAAATATTGGTTTTATATGTTGACACCAAGAATTCTGGAGTGTTGAATCCCAACCCTCCTTCCTACTTCTTTGACTCTAACTAGATGGAAAAAAGTGAGAATAACTAATTAACTAAAGAATAACGATCAATAAAATGTGTTTTAAATCATTATTTACTTTAAAATATTTATTTATTAGTATGATGTTCAAGTAGTTTAACTTGTACTCTTACTTTTTTAAGCATTCTTAATGCAGAAATTCGAACAAGTCCAAAAATGAGTTTACGTTCTTCAGTGTATTACATTCAACACAACACACTACTACTACTATAAGTTTAAAGAAATGTTACTTTTCTAGAAAATTGATTTTCATATTTTAAAAAGCAGTTTGAAGGCAAATAAAAGAGAAAAGAGTTTTATGGCGATTTCAACTTGTTTGATAAATTAAATAACATTTTACACGTTCTTGTAAAATGAGCTTTACTCTAAATTTAATGAAACATTTTTTCACAAACTATTCCTAAATTTGAGCTTTAGTTTGCATGCAACGGTTTAACGCTGAAGTGAGAAGATTCTACCTGCGAGTGAAGATTAAATGAGTCTTCAATTTTTAAACACATTTTGAAACTTGAACATATTAATCACATTTAAGCACCGAAGACGGAGAAGACCTTAAACCGAATTATAACGGCTATGTAAATTTCATTTAAGAAAATCGGCACACAAGATATCTATCTTTAAAATGTTTCAAACATGTACAGCATTTTTCCTCAAATTTAATTAAACGTAGTAGAAAAATAGTGTTGAATTATTTTCAGTCGCACTTTATTTGGAAGGCTTGAGTTTTTGCATGAATCAAAAAGGAAAAAAAAGTGTGTTATGGATTACTTGATGTATGGAACCGAATTCAATCAGTGGCGGGTAATGTTTTAAGTTATTTAAAATCAATTATACGAAATGTGTGTTTTCTTCTCTATCGTCATCTTTATTAACAAATATTGCAGAATGTATGTCCGTATAAAAGTAAAAATCTTTCTGGGATTTGTGTAGAAACGTGACGTTAGAGTGTTTCCCATATGAGGCAGTGAGAAGCAAAGGGATGTAATCTACCTAGGACGTTATCTTTATAGCCGTTTTACTCATGAAGAAAAGTTGAAAGTTTAAAATGTCCACTTACATTCCTTTGCTTCTCACTCCTCATATAAGTTGCTCAAAATTAGCTCAAAGCGTGAGAGTTTCCACCACTTTTTTAGAGCTCACTATATCGTTTTTTCAAAATTTAAATTCAAATTTTTTATATTATTTGAAAGTTTTAAATTTTCTGCAAAAGATGAAATTCTTTCGAAGCCTTGATGTTAACTGAATTGCGTATTTCGAAAAAAGGTTCAGTTTTAAAATTAAAATTTTGCCAGAGACTGCTAGTTCACTTTACCCCATGTTCCTTTGTTTCCATTTTTTTCTTTTGTCGTACGCAGGTGTACATTGGGGTGGTTCAAAAAAACTTTTTTTATGGCTAGACTCACCTCTAGACTTTTTTTCTAGAGGGGTCTCCCTCTAGACTCCTAGACTTTTTTTTTATGGCTAGACAGGACACCCCTTATTTTTTTAGACTTACTAATACTATTGTGCTGGAAAAGTTTTAGCTTCTTCCTCAAATTCGAAGGGGGGTGCTCAATGACCCCTCAATTTAACATTAGCCGTCGTATAGAAAATGTTATAAATTTAGAAACATTTAATTTCCCAGCTGTTTTTTTTTTTTTTGTAAATACAGTTGGCTCTCTGTTCAACGACGCTCTATTTAACGACTTTCTCTATTTAAAGACGGCTTCTCACGGTCCCAGATTGTTCACTTTAGTGTTAAAAGCATTCTATTTAAGGACGATTTTGGTCCCTTGAAAGTCATTAAACAGAGAGCCAACTGTATATATTTTATTGCAATGTATATGCATATTACTAATGTAAATTATAATATGTAGCATTATTTTTTCAATTCAATGTATTTTTTAACCCCTCTCCCTATACTTATGAAGTGTAGGGGAGGGGTTTGAGCACCCTCTTTCAGTTGAAATAAGAAGCTGAAATTCTTCCAGCATATTACTATCAACAAGTCTAAAAATATTGATGGGTGTCCTGTTGTCTCAGAGAAACCTTTTTTTTTTACATGTATTTTTGAATCATCCTAGCTGTAAGTCCCCTCCTCGCTGTTAACTATTCAAAAGTGCTTGAGAAACCATCCCTATCTTTTTCATATGAAACTTGAATTCTTCCAACTCAACAGAAAAGACGTTTTATGTGTCTGAAGTACATGTCACTATAATTTTTCTTCTGGGGAAGACTCACGATTGATGAAGAGGGTAGAAATTCGAGGCTAAAAATCAATTTTCCCCAGGACCCTTTTTTCCGTTAAGGTGAGTGAAAGAAAAGAACAGAATGGAGTTCTTTAACGCCTGGAAGGATTCATTACATCGCATTCACATACCTTTTCGAGTACTACGTCGAATCTACTTAGGTAATTACATCAGTTTTCAAATTAAATTGAGATGGCTTTTTTGGTGAGTTCTAATTAAAGAAGATAATGGGAAAAAATATACTGGGATTTCTTAAAGATTTCTGTTTTTACTGAGATAGTTATTTATTGCTGATTATTTCCTGAGAGGATGAAGTATAATGAAAATATTTTTTCTATTCTTGCGAAGTTTTTTTTTCATTGATTTGAGTTATATACTAAACTGAAACCCGAAATCAAAGAATAATTATTGGAAAAATGCTATAAAAATTAGGGAAATAGGAAAATTTTTTTATTAATTTTCTCTGTCTTGCACTTAAAATTCCTTAAAATCCACAAACGAGGTTATTGCGAGTAAATTTCATATTAGCTTTTCATAATGGGGTCGTTTCCGATGTTTTAAAAGTATTGTTTGTGAAAAGGCATGCTTAAAAACATTTATTTTTAAAAAGATATTTCAATCGGTGCGCAGATTCAATTTTCTTTTTTACGCTTCTGCCCATGACATCACAAGTGATTAAATGCCACTCACTGATGTCATTAGCGCAGAGCGCAATATTTCATTCGCTTCTTTACTCACATGGTTTGGCAACGATATGGTTGATAGCAAGCGTAGAAAGCAATATTAAATTTTCTTCTGAATTATTATAACCTGGAAACACTGTAGACAGCAAGCGTAAAAATTCAGCACGCCAGTAGAGAGCATGCTTAAGTTCATCACTTCTGACGTCATAAAGACCATGCCTTATTTGAAAAATAGGACGTTAAAAAATAATTAAAAATTAAACGTTTTGAAAATAAAAGATTTTCCTTGCTCCTTGAAATTTATTTTTTTATTCTATGAACTTCAGTGACTAAAAGTAGTACTTTTGACTCATGGAAACAGCCCCATTGTAATGTGTTAAAAAATATTTCTGACATCGATTTCTGTACATACATTAGTTACGAAATATATATAGAAATAATATATATTTACGCATGCAATATTGCAAAAAAATTTGCAAAGAAGAATATAAATATTTGTTTCTGACAATTACGATGATATTTTAAACAATTTAAAGATTATATTACTTTTATTTGAAATTATTTTCCAAATAAAAATATTTAACACTGCGGGGAATTTTATCTTGCAAAAACCAACTTTTTCAGGTAATAAGTTCTGACTTGTTGATGATTCAGGTGTACATTATATTAATTACTAACAAAAAACTTATAGAATTTCAACACTAGAGAAAATTAACGCAATTTCGAAAGAAATACTGTTCAAATTTTCTTCTACCAGTAGTTAAATAAAATTAGAAGAAAGGAAGCGTAATTCGAGGAACTTATTGTAAATGCAGTTTTATTTGATTTAATAACGCACAAGACATGTTTTTTTGAGCAATCACGATTGCTTATCGCTTTAACTTGACTGTTTTGATGTGCTATCATTTTATTTTCCCGCCAGCACTCTCTGCAGCATCACCGTCGACCGGCTCCTCACGATGCTGCTCCTCTAGCGAAAACCGTCTCCACGCTGCGTCAATATCCTACACTTACACGCATACACAACGCACGTACACACACACACACACAAACACATACATACACATACATATGCCTACACACATACACAAACACACATATGCATACATACGGACACCTACACATACACCTACACACATTTACCCACACACTCATGCCTGCACACAGACACAAACACATATGCCTACACACATACACATACCCCCTACACACAAACACACATCCCCCCCCACACACATAAACACACACGCCTACATACACACTCGTGATTGCGAAAAACATAATTTGAATTCAAGAGGTCAAAATTCAAATTACTTTTTTTTCTGTTAAGATCAACATTAACTACACCTGCATGAAAATCTTACACAAGCTGATACATGTATAAGCAATCGAATCGCAATGACAAGGTCGTCATAAGGTCAAATCAGAAACTTGGGGCCCTGCTTTTTTTTTTGCAAATTACTACATTTTAAAGATTAAAAATTTTGTGAGTATTTTAATTATTAGAGTTAATGCCTTAAAGCGCTTCTCTATCGCACTTACTTAAAAATTAAGTTGCTCGATACCTAATTAACGTATTTCATATTTTATTATTTATTGAACTACTAATAAAATTTTGCAATATACCAGACAGCCCGGTTATCACATCCAGAGACTGCAGTTTCGTTCTTATTAGGACTCATCAGTCTGGATTAGTGAATAATCGAGCTGGAGGCAGATGTCAAGCTTAGAGTGCCAACTAAGTGGTAGATAGAGTAAATTTATCTCACTAGCAAGTGTCCGCAGCATGATGCGATTCGACTCGTGAACTGAAGTCAAAGCTTGGGCATTTAGTTTGTACTCTTAGCTTCAATGAGTTGCCATCAGCCTCCAACTCGGTTATTCACTAATCCAGACTGGTGAGTTCTAATAAGAACGAAACTACAGTCTCTGGATATTATAACCGGCCTGTCTCGCATATTGTAAGTAGTTCTGGTTCAGCCCTGGCTTAGGGGCGGTAACTTTCTGTTAAATACGATTAAATATATTTGGTAATAATAAATGGTTGTGGTTGAAATATACTTATGTCTAATATTTTTGAAGAACTTTCGCAAATTTACTTTTTTTTTCAGAAGAAACTGATGGAAACCTGTGAAATTTTGGAACGTTTCCCGGAAATAATCTGCGTCGTTTCGGAATTTCCTTACAGTGTAAGAAACACAACCATCGCAGGTCAGTTTTATTAAATAATGTCATACATTTTGTTCAAGAATCAATTCTCATCTAGTCCAATTTGAACGTCAAAATCTCTCTTTGGAAATAATTATTATCCAAATAAAATGTGTTAAAAAAACACTGATCAAACATTGAGAACGTTTAGATAATATAGTATTATAAACATCTAATAAAAGAGCAGCTCCGGAAGACATGTCCATTTGAGGAGAAAAATCTTTCCCGCCGGCTAAAAATAGATATCTAGTGTTGGATGAAATATTAATAGTAGAAAAATGCTGCTAAAAGTTTCTTAGATCACAGCTATTTGAAAGGAATGGGCCAGAAAAGAATTGCTGCATTTGCAGTTACATAGAGGAAGAAAAATGCACAAATGGAAAACGGCATCAATACTTATGTTTGTATTTTCGTCACTGGATTGTTGAAAATAAAATAAAAATTGAGTGTTAGAATAAATAAATACATGCAGTGGCGTTGCTACAGGGGGGCGGTCCACCCCGGGTTTGACCCTTCTGGGAGGAGACACCCAAAGTGGAATTGCAAGTTTTTGAAAAATATGAAGCTAAAATGTATTTTTAAGACAACAAATTTCAAAATTTTCCGCGGGGCGAAAGGCAGTGGGCGGGGGGAAGGGGGCACCACATATTACAACCCCAGGGTGTCAACTATGTGAGGAAACGCCACTGATACATGTTTCCGCGTTATAACAATTTTTGTTATAAAAACATCAATAATTTTAATTTGCACTACGCTAGCGAAGATTTTGAGGAGGGAAATGAAGAAACTATATATATATATATATATATATATATATAACATTTTACAGAAGTAATGTCATGTGAATCTTCAATAGAGAACAAATTTGTTTAATTAAAGTTCTAGAAAGTGAACCAGTGTGTACTTTATTTAGTGAGAATTTAGACTAATAAAATAAATTCAAATCTGTTTCTTTATTATTTTTACGTTTTGTAACATCTTGAAGGCTTAACACGTTGTGCTTTGTGGTAATCGAGGTTGAAGAAAAAGCAGCCATACACAAAAGATCTGGCATAATGTTAAATTATGTGTTCCAGTAAGGATTCATAACGTTCTTAGACGTGATTGAGTGATATATTTGGCTTACGGTATGGTAACTCACACTACTTAACTTACTGAATACAGTTGAACCTCATTTATCTGGCCCTCGTTTGTTTGGATCTCCAGATTATCTGGATCGAATATTTAGCTTAAAAAATATTTTAGCGTGGGTAACATTAACTTGTGATACCAAAGAACGTAATTATAATTATGTTGAACATTTGCTTTTTATTTCGGTTAAATGTACAGTCCCTGTATAGTTTGTACAATGAATTACTGTATAACACAAACACCACGGCAGCTAAACTATAGTGATTAAGCGTTTTGTGGATCACTCTTTATTCCAAAACCTCACGTGTTTAAAGAAAAAAAAGATAGTAGACCAATTCTTTGTTAAAAATTATGTAAAAAATAAATTTTACTTCCTTTTACAAAAAAGTAAGTATAGTATTCGCGAAAAAAATTTCACTCAAAAATCGGCCTTAATTTCTATTTTGCTCACCCCCGAATGAATGTTGAGTTTTTTTTTCAACTCGACCACACGTGGATAAGTACCTAAGAAAGTAGACACGCGAAATATCCATTTGACGATTCCCGAGTTAATTACAACGAGTTTTCTCGTGACGTCTGTACGTGCGTATGTGCGTATTTATGTCGCATAACTCAAGAACGGTAAGTCCTAGAAAGTTGAAATTTGTTACGTAGACTACTAGTGGGGTCTTATTGTGCATCGCCCTTTTTGGTTGCTTTCGAATGTTTCAAAGGGGGTCTTTTACACCTTTTGGGGGGCGAAATCATTGTTAATTTCAATGAAAACTCAAGTGTGTTATAATTTGGCAAACACTTGGCGATATATCGCCAAGCTTTTGGTCGCCAAGTTTTGTCGCCAACTTAACGGCATTTTTTTCCAAATCTGGTTTCATTTTGGCCATTATTGGCAATATTTAGAGAGTTGACCATTGAGTTACATTAAAATGCCCAATATTAGGAAAATTAAACTGTATAAACGTTTTTTTGCTCCGGTTCGCAACAAACTTGGGGTAAAAACATAATTTCTTTGCTTAATCCAAGGCACTACTACCATCAAACTGACGTAAAAGGAAGTCATGTGATGCGCACATCTCAGCGCGTTTATACTATTTTAACAGTTCAAAATGTTTCTGCTAAAAATATGTTTTTGCTGTACTGAACGAAAAGTCTGCCTGTTTAAATATTTTCTGCGCTTATTACCCATACTACCCAAATTATTCGGATTTTAGATTATTTAGATTGCCTTCGTTCGTCGGGGTAAACAGGGTTGTACTGTATAAGTCTGTGGGTAATGCATATACCCCTTCTCTGAATCTTTAAGTGTAATGTGCAAAACGTTTCACTTAAACGACATGCATGTACCCTATGCCATATTTGAAGCACCTAAAAGCGATCGATTTGCAAATTTGTGATTGATATACGTTGTTCACTACTGTTTCTTTGTTTCAAAAAGGTATTTATTTATCTCATATTGCTGTTCTATTCTTTTTACACATAATTAAGTCAGTGTTAATCTGAATTCGTTTTACACAAAGCAATCAAATAACTCCTATGAATAAAGATAAATTTTGTTTCTTCAGTTGAGATCTTCGTGAATGATTTTACCAACCGTGTGTTGCTCCCCCGAACCTATATATATATTTTAATACCGGCTAGATTTACGACAGCAGTGCCCTGGAAGCAAAATGTGTTACCGCTTCTCCGTTTTTATGCTGCTTAAAATAAAAGAGTGTGAAGAACCTTTTCGTTTATCCTTTCATCATAAATAAACATGTATGCCACTACGGTTCAATCTTGCAAGCAATTCACTACTAGCAGATCCGCTGTGAACCATGAAATTTATTCTTATAGGTACAATTTGAGAAGACTTTGTTTTGAAAATTAGTTTTTAAGTTCAATCACACAGGATTATTGACTAGTTATCGACGTGGTTAAGTTTTTTTTTTTTTTTTTTTTTTTTTTTTTAAGTTTGGATACCAATGATGCAGTTCTAGTTGATGGAATTAACGAACTATAACGGTGTTAGAACTCAGAAATTACATTTTTATAGCTGTGATATTTTGATTAATTTTCAAATATGATTTGTATATATTTTTCAGAAATGTACTAAATATATTAATATAATTCGAATGCATTGAATTTTGAAATTATGGTTCTACTTCCTTAATTATAGTAATTCTCAAAACTAGTAATATTCATGCTAGCTTTAAAAACTTTCAACACCCCAAAAGACTCCTTATTGTTCATATTTAACGCAAAAACGTTTTTTCGATGATTGATATCTGAAGCCTGTTAAGAAAGGACCTATGTATAATTTATATTTTTCTGTACAGCATAAAGTTTTTACTTTTAACTGTTTAAAATTGAATGAAATAATGGCTAGCAAAAATTAAACATAGGACTGAGACGTAATGGTTAATTTTTTCCAAACAAATTAGGTTTATTCTAATTTTCCCAAAAAGTTACTGAAATAATTTGATCGAATGCCGTTTCATTTTCTGTCTAACTTGACCCTGTTTACATATTTTTGTTTTGGGAAACATTTTCACTTTCGTTTATGTATATTTTTTTTCTTCTCACAATGAACACTGATAGAGTATTGTAGTGGTAGCACTTTAAGCCAGGAGAAGCAGGTTCAAACATGGCTCCTGTTGTTGGATTTTCAAGACGCAGAAAATTGTCAGCGTCCATGTCATATGATTATGCGGCACCTTAAAGTTCCATTGAGCATTCATTTAGGGGGAATACTCTTGCTAAAATTAAATCTCTAGTGCAGTTTCACATTGTAGAATCCCAGGTGAAGGGGTGGAGATACAACCCCTTAGCAAAATAGATTAGGTCAGCAAACGGCCAGGAATCTCAGCTTTATAAAACACACAAACTTCTTTTAGAAATAGAATATAAGAAAAGGCCTTAAAATATATCTTACATCGAAAACTAAAAATCTTATGATTTATTTATTTTTTAATCTAGGAAAGAATAAAGATTAAAGAAAACTGTTTCAAACAATGCAAAGTGCTTAATGATGTTTTTTTTAAAATTTGGATACAAATGTTGCAGTTCTAGTTGATGCAAAAAAACTACTTAAAACAGTGTTAGAACTCAAAAATTACACATTTATAGCTGTGCTATTTTCTTTAATTTTCAATTATAATTTAAATATTTTTTTGGAAATATGCTAATAGTATTAATATAATTGGAATTCATTGAAATGACCAGTTATGGTCCCTTTCGCTTAGTTATATAGTCTTTCTCAAAACTAGTAATGCATTATTAGCTGAATTCAAGAAAATTTCCAGAAAGTGCATCAAAAAGTTTTTAACAATATTAAAGTAATTATTTTTCTTAAAGCAGAACAATGTTTAAAGTCTTTTGACTTACTAGATGATCAATAACTTTACATCTTATTAACAGCACACATTTCCGAAATCCTTTCTCAGATAGATGCCTTAAGAAGTGAATAAAGATCAATAAGATTGAAAATACGCAATATTTACACATCTGTCCAATACAAATTCAATAAGGAAGTTGGTTTTAAGATTTTATAATGAAAAATTTGAAGAAAAAAAAAGAAGAAGAAAATGGTAGAAGAACTCTGAAGTTAGAAAATATTCTTTAAAGAAGGATTTAAAGGAAAAGAAGACGAAAGGAGAAGAATAAAAATGAGAAGTCGAAGAAAAAAGAACAAAGAATAATAATTTAAAGAAAACCAACGATTTTATTTCAAACAATGCAAAAGTGTTTTTAATATTCTAGAGCTCGCGTTGAATAAAGAATCATTTTTATTTTAAGAGCATTAAAATTATGTCTTATCAAAAGCCACATTTTTAGCATTCTTTTCTATATACCCAAAGAAGCAAATGAAAATCCTCCTATGTATAATGCTCCTGACGTCATAATAATAGCCCATGATTGAATAAAACTTCTGACGTCATCAACAATGAAACTCGTGCCACGGCGTGATAATTTGATTATATGTTTTGGTAATGTTTAACATGGATTTATTGTGATAAGGCTGAACTGGATCCGGTAACTTAATTGTTTTACTGGTAAGACTGTGTCATTTCACAAGAGAATAAAGAAAAGAAAAACTCAACAAAACAATGAGAATGAACAATGAAATCTCTACTGAAGTTCAAGGTTAATCCACTGGAGTTAGGGTTAAAATTTCAAAATTCAAAATATCACCAAACAGGCAATTGCGTCGTTCAAATGTAGGGGCAATTTTCAGCAGTCATATCTTGGCGGGCGTATTCAAGTTAATACGAATAAAAACGCGCAATTTTCACTAATCTGATATCAGAAAAATAGATTGAAAAGTTATTTTTAAAGTCTTTAAAGAATTCTGAAATTGATTTCAGTTTCTTTAAAGAAGGATTTAAGGAAAAAGAAGAAAGAGAGAGAGAAAAAAAGAAAAATAAGAATAAGAAAGAATAGTAACTTAAAGACGACTATCAATTTTGTTTCGAGCAAAGGAAAAATGCTCACAATACTCAAATATTTACACTTTTTTTTTAAACAGTTAAGTAATAACTTCATGTCTTTTGAAAAAACATACATTTTTGAAATTCTTATTTCCAGATACCCTAAGAAGTGAATGAAAAATAATAAGATTAAAAACACGCACAATTTAGTGATCCGATATCAGAAAAATCAATTGAAAAGTTATTTTAAAAACTCATTAAAGACACGATTTGAAGAAAAAGACGTTGAAAAAGAAAATAATTTTGAAACTGATGTATGTTTCTTTAAAGAAGGATTTAAAGAAAAAGAAGAAAGAAGAAAAGACGAAGATAAAATGAAAATATAAGAATTTAAAGAAGACTATCAATTTTGTTTGAAGCAACGCAAAGTGCTAATAATACTCTAGTGGTAAACTATTTTTTTTTCATATCTAAGTAATAACTTTATGTCTTATAAAAAAATATACATTTTCGAAATTCCTTTCCAGATACTCTAAAAAGCGAGTGAAAAATAATAAGATTAAAAATGTGCAATATTCAGTGATCTGATATCAGTAACATCAATTGAAAAGTTTTTTAAAAAACTCTTTAAAGACAGGATTTGAAGAAAAAGACGGTGAAAAAGAAAATAATTCTGAAACTGATGTATGTTTCTTTAAAGATGGATTTAAAGAAAAAGAAGAAAAAAGAAAGATAAAAAGAAAATATAAGAATTTAAAGACAACTATCAATTTTGTCCGAAGCAAAGCAAAAGTGCTCACAACACTCTAGTGCTTACACTATTTTTTTTAAAAATATCTATGTAATAACTTCATGTCTTATGAAAAAAAAAAAAAAAAAACCCTCCATTTTCGAAATTCCTTTCCAGATACCCTAAGAAGTGAGTGAAAAATAATAAGATTAAAAACGTTCAATATTCAGTCATCTGATATCCGATACAAATTCAATTCTGAAGCTGTTTTAAAAATTTTTCTGCCAGAGTTAAAATCGACGACAGAAGACCTCTCTGTAAATAAATGCCGCGAAGAAAATATTTGATTCTGCTCGGCTCATTTTATGTACTTGATGAAATATATTTTTCCGTAAACATTTCCGGGAAGTATTTTTGTTTACTTTTATGAAATAAAAGTATCAACCAGTCAATGACAAATCTGAGTTTCATTTTAAATTTTGCTTTTTTATTTTACTCTCTTTAGTAAAAAGTTGATTTTCGATAAAATGTTCTATAACGATATATTAAGATACATTCTTCTACTGTATATACAACAATATATTCATCAATATACGTTTATTTTTAACTTGAAAATTTTACACAGTTGCTGACATTGTTTTAAAATAAAAAATGTTAAATAAAATGTTTGAAGCTAAGTACTAAGCATTATATTTGTCTAAAAGTTTGTAGAATCAGGTGGGGTAAAATGAACATGAATTTAGCGATTTTCAACTTTGATAAGCTACACTTCTAAAACCACTTAAAATATTCGAATTCTTCGATAGATATCTTACATTGCACTGAAATTAACTCCAATGTTTTATTAGCTTCCTCTTGAAAAAAAAAAAAACTTAAATGAATGCTTTTTTAGGTCTGTTATTATGATTATTTCACACCATTGGGTGGGATAAAATGAATATAGAAGGATACAATGAAATCAGTTTCGAAAATCTATAAGACCGATTGAAAAGCAGATAACACACAGCCAAACATTTTTGTGGATATTTCAATTACTTTAAATTGAGTATACGCAATTTGTAATGCCATCTAGGATTGAATGTTCACTTATCCATTATTTCGATACCGAATGTTACTTTCAACTTCATCGACATCAGCATATTCTGCAACAGTATGTCTCTATCAAAGGATATTTAATGATATACTGCTGGAAAATAGGTTTTTCTGTTGGCAATGTTAGACAGATTTGCTCAACTTTTTTCTATTGTATATACGAGCACTTGACTCGCAATCGACAACTTCCAACTTGGCCTCACTTAATTCTTATAAGCCGTGAAAATCGCTGAAAACTCATAGCAACAAAGAGGGTACTACAGGGAGCCCCTGTTTCCATTACGTTGCCATTAATTGGTGGATGCAAGAATTCCATGAAGCGCCTCTTGCGGTCAAATTGGGCTACGACCAATAAAAAAATAAACAAACCTTGAAACGTTAACATTGATTTATGGATGCATGAACTGCATCGGTTTAACACAGAAAAGTCAAATTGTCAAGACCTTTTAAGCGTCAGCGCCATCTAGTGGGACCATGCTTCCAGATACTTTGTCTGAAGGAGACGTCATGGTGTTTTCATTTTGAATTATTTCTTAGATCGTGCTCAGTATTTATTTTATTACAGCAATTAAAAAATAGCGAGTTTTTTTTTATGTATTTCATAACTTTCTTAAAGGTTTACAGCTGCCATATTTCTATCAGCTCCTCTTGTATTTGCCTGTAGACATTTTTGTTTGTATTTAAATTCTCAAACGCAAACTGTGCTTCACTGGATGGTAGTGGCTAAAGAAGACATGTCGACTTGAGCGTCATTTGTTTCTAAAAAGTAAAAAAAGAGAACATCTAAAATGATAAACATTGCTGTGGAATAAGAAAAAAGCCTAAAGCCCTAAAGCTATGCTCACATCACCAAAAAATTGTTCATAAGCCTTCAAAGTCGAAAAATTAACGAGAGAGAGCCTTTCCTAAACGCCATCAAAGGGGGCCTGCAGTTGTGTTTTTAGAACTTCAATTGAAAAATCTTCTGTGGAGTTCCACCTTCCTCGAACATCATTATAGATCTACTTAAATTTTAATTTTAGGAATTAAATTTTGAAATTTTCTGGAAAAGAAGACCAAACTTCCCTTTCCCGTGATGTGATCAAAGTTCGTCTAATATTGTGGTTTTAGAACTGTAATTTCCAAAAATATTTCAAGGTAGTCTTGAACTCTATCTTTTAGAAAAATAATACATTTAAGATGTCATTATTTGCACAGTTAATCAGTTAATGCATACACACATTTAAATTAGCAATCAGCTGACAAAAAAAATTTAATGCAATTTTGTATTGCAATTGTATGAAAATATGTAATTACAGCTGCAAAAAGCGTTTATTAGTTATTTAAGAAGAGTTATTAAAGTTAAAAAGAGTCATGCTAATCAATAATAAAAGAGCAAACGTAAGGAAATTTCTGAAAAAAATCAGTAAAAAAGTTCAACAATAACTTTTAATAAAATTGATTCGTTAAGAATTTTGAAGAAACACAGGGTGCGGTAATTAAAGAGGCAATAGGTAACAAAACTTACTTCTTAACACCTGAAAAAAATATGAGTTTCATTTGTTTTCACATATATATATATATATTTTAAACGTACGCTATGACAGTTAATAAAAAAATAAAACGTTTCCAGTAACCTACAATCTCTTAGAAGATGTTTAGAGATACCGTAATGGTAATTATAAAAGAAAAAGCACGGAATATGAAAGATGTTTTAAGATACGAGAAATGTGATTCATCTATTAAATCTTGTTACACATTTTATTAAGAATTTTGAAGAAATACGCGGGTACGGTAATAAACGGGGCAATAATTACGAAACAGCAAACGTAGTCCCTCATGCCTGAAAAATAATTCTTTTCTTTTTTTACGATTTTTTTAAATGTTTACTAATAACAGCTTGAAAAACTCTAACGTTTGCACTAACCTTCAATCTCCTGGAAGATGAATAGGGCAACCGTAATTGACACCCATTAAAGTCACACTCAAATTTAAAGATGATCACAGATACAAGAGAAAATGATTCAGCCATTAAATCTTTTCTGTGCGGAAAGATTTTTTTTAGAACTTAGAAGTTCTTTTTATAACCATCAGAGCCAATTTTACTTTTTTATTGACGCGTATTGTACCTGAGATAAGCAATTTATCAAAACTGGGGATGTATAAAAAATATTGCACAAAACATAAAACAAATTTCAAGAATATAAATGGACCCTATTCACCTGACGTCACTGCATGTATTAAACGTCACTGCAGTGCATTATGGGTACTGGAGCAGACAAGGACGGATACAAGAGTGGGGAGATGGGGGGCGGTCGCCCACTCTTTGAGCGAGATACAGGAACTTTCTTAAGGTATATTTTTGATATTAAAGGTCCAAAAACGGCAATTTTACATAATTATCGCAATTCTTCCGGAATTGAAGTATTGAAAACGCAATCGTAGCCCATCTCTTATTAGTCTGGGGATAGGGACCGGAACTTTCTAAAGAATTTTTTTCGAAATTGAAGTTCCAAAACCTCAATTTTAGACGATTTTAGATGATATTAGAGATAAGTTCAAGGGCTCCCCTGGATATTTTTCGGAAAAAACACAACTGTAGGACACAAAAGATGAGGTTCAGTACACTCGTTCGAAAATTTTAGAAATTGAAGTTTCAAGGTTAAGGAGCAAAATATTGCTCCCTCCTTGAACATTTTCTGCATCCGCCCTTGGTGGCAGACGAAAATCCAGTGCTACAGCGTGTAATAACACCTGCTTTCATGCAACTTATAAACTTGCGACTATTTAAAAAAGAGATTTTTTGGAAGTTTTTAACTAAGAATCGTAGTAAAAGAATGATGAACGATGAATTTAATACGAAATACTGTCTTTATAATAGTATTTTTATGGTTTTAAGTCTTAATGGTTCTTAATCAGAAAAATGGCGAAAACTCGAATTCTCCTTTTACTTTTATTTTTTCTTAGCATTTTTCATGCAGTCATAAGTCTGTATAAGCCCTAAGCATGTTCATGATGCGTATAAAGTCCAGTAATCATTAAATAAAACTTAGTAGTTAGTCAAAATACCCGCAGACCGACAGCTGAAGGGACCGTTGCCAAACCGTGAATAGGATCCATTACAAATATATTACAATGTACTTTGTATACTATGTCATAATATTAATTCATTTATCAATATTGTACTTTTATGATGTGCACATTTGATAATTATGTGCTATATGGATGAAGAAACACTCAGTTGTGAATAACCGACATTTTGTAACTTTACAGCATACTTAGTTGCAAAATTGAGAAATTTTCTGTCGAAGACAGAGGACAGTATTGAAATTTCACATGCAATTTATTTATTTTCCTATTGTATTTTAAGTTAAAGTGATGTTTTATGCACATTTTTATCTCTCCTTGAGAGCACCTCGAGTAAAAAATGTCATCATTGTTATTATTAAAATAAATATTGTCTTAAATGATACATCAAACGAATTCATGAACTTAAGAAAATCACCCTCGTAGCTCTTTTTTTGTAAGATTTCGTGGACAGATGTGTTAAAATGGTACCAAAACCAGAAATGTTATATCACATAAAACCGTGTAAATTAATAGTCCCGGAGAAATTTATTAAGCAGAACGAAACTGACGACTAACCAATGATGTGGAACTTATTTTTGAAGTGTGAAAATATGATATTTTTACCTCTTAATTTGGTTCCACAAAATTTTGTGTGCGGTCTAGAACTATTTAGATATACCACAGCGATGGGAAAGTTTTTAATGCATTTTATTTACATATGCAACACATGAGAATTTAATTAAATTATAATATTATAAAAATACATTTATTATTACTTCAGTTTCTCATTTTAACTCATTTCAAGTTGCCATTTTGCATATGGGTGAGCAAATAAAATTCTAGTAATTGTTTTAAAAGAGATTTTTTTGGCTGCTGTTCAAACCTTAAAACAGCGTTTCCATCTAGAATTTAATTTTAAATTAGTTTAAAATTGGTTGCTCCTATTCGGACATAGCCTTTATTTTATCGTCTGTCCTTTTTTACCCGACTGCGCGTGCGCGACGCCAGTTATGGTAAGGTGTTTATCAGTCTATGTATGTATGTCTGTTCCTATGTGACATTCTACAGGCTAAACGTCTTAGCAAATTTTGGTAATTCTTACGTCAATCGATTTGTCTTTTTGGGAGTGTCACTAAACACATGACAGTAATGAATAGTACCATTTCAAAAACCAGTTGCCATTTTGTCAGTTTGGGATCGGCGCACGCTGGGTGTTGCACAATGTGTCAATGCAGGTAGTTTTCACTGCCTGAATTTTTTGTTTCCCAAATCTACTAATTGGGGCCTCAGTGGGCGAGTGGTCTAAGCGATTGCTTCTTCCACTTGAGGCGGTGGGTCAAAACACCTTTGCTCCGGATGTACTTTCCAGTCTTTCTGATATAAATTCTTTCATGTGTTCTTTATATGTAATATGTACTGTAATAAAAAATATATTATGCATAACATAGGCAAGACACTCAGATTGTAGTCCTCATTAAAATAAACCCGCACCAAAGGAAAGAAAGTCTACTAATTCGATTTTCATCTATAACATGTTGCATTTGTTTTTCCCTTATTCAAGGGACTGAGTTTCGCGACATGTACTTTCTTGACAGGCTTTTTTAGTTTTGCGAGAAAGATTTGACTGACGACGTTACCGATTTCGCGTCATCATGAATCATACAGGCTGTTTATATAGCTGTGCTGTGGTTGACTTAAGTTCGCGCATTTTTGCCGAAGGTCAAGCAGATGAAGTTTTAAGCCGAATTAGGTCCCTAGAGGGACTAATTATCAATAGTTTAGACCATCGCAAGCTACTTGATAAACCTCACGATACAAACAAACTCTCTCAATGAAATGACAAGATTGCGAAATGTACCGTCTTATAATCATAATAACTAAATCAATGAAAATTAACTAAAAAGTGTCAAATAAAAAATTATTAAGTAAAAACAAAAAACCCGACTGCGCAAAAACCAAAAAAAAAAACTAAAAAGAAAAATATGTAAGCCCAGTAGTTTAGAATGTTATTAAGTACTACTGATTAACTACATCATTGAAATAGTTTTATGACCGTACACAGATAAGACAAATCATAAATTCACAAGCAGAATAGAAGGATCAACAGTCGGGGCTCTTTCAAATTTTACAGTGTTCCTTGAATCAGAAAGGAATGGGCCCAGACTGTTGATCCTTCTATTCTGCTTTTGAATTTATGATTTGTCTTATCTGTGTACGGTCATAAAACTATTTCAATGATGTAGTTAATCAGTAGTACTTAATAACATTCTAAACTACTGAGCTTATACATTTTTCTTTTTAGTTTTTTTGGTTTTTACGCAGTTGGGTTTTTTGTTTTTATTTAATAATTTTTTTTATTTTTTACTGTCAACGTTCTTAACTCTTTTTAGCATATGGAAGTTGTTTCTTTAGTTATGTTTATTTATTGTAGTGTAAGTTTATCATTAACCAGCCTCATATTTTAGTAAATTTAGGATGAAAGACTAATTATGTTTATTTTGTTGGACCTTTTCCCGTCACATGGGTGAGTTTTCGAAAATTGTAATAACCCTCTTTTTACTTCCTGCTTTTACTTTTGAAAAACATGTTGTATCGTTAAAAGAACACGTTAAATTAAGATTGTTTGGATTTATTTAAGTGAAACAGTTGAACAAAAAAGATTGTTTTTAAAGACTTTAACTAAAACTTAATTGGAATCTGATGACTTCGTATTAAATTAATGCTTATTGGTATTTATTTAGACTTGGTGCTTTAGTTTCACGTAATCAACCAAACAGTGTGTGTCATTTTATGTAAAAAGCTGATTGTAATTATACATAAATATTTCAGATATAGTCTATCAGATGTACAGTCATACATATATTTTCATCTTTTGTACTAATTGAAAATATTCATAACTTGTTGAATAACATTGATAACTATGATTAACGTTATTAAGATTTTTGCCAAAAAATGCTCTACTGGTATTTTGCAAACCTTGCATCACGCGTATTTATTTATTTCTTAACGCTTTAGAAACTGATGTCAGAGTTACAAAAAAAAAAAAAAAAAAAAAAAAAAAAAAAAAAAAAAAAAAAAAAAAAAAAAAAACTGAATATCTCTTTCATTTTTTTGGTAAATCCTTGCAACGCTAAGCACGCAGGTAGTAAATTAATAAAGGACGTTGATTAAGCAAATGAAATGTGTTACTTTTGTTCTTGATGACTCTTCTTGAAAATATTTCCTTGAAAGATATAGGAGAGGGTGGCCCAAAGCAGGTAGGTCACTCAAAGTGGGAAAGTCTTCGTATGCTCCTCCCCCCCCCCACGGTGGTGTGTAAGTGGCGATGCATACGTACACCCCTGTTTACATGAACACCCCCTAGTTTTAATCAGTCCTAGCGACGCACTAGTGAAGCGGCATGGTGCAACCAGGCGTACAAAAAAATGATACATTTCTAAAAAAAATGATGTTTTGTTACTTGTGATTAGTCGAGGACCAGTTTTTTTTATTATCAATAATATTACGCTATTCTGACATTATCCACCTACAAACTACGATAGTTCATTCGTTTGTTTCTTTTTTAAATTTAAGGTTATAATTATTGAAATAAAAAACGTGCCTTCGGACAAAGCGGCAGTAGGGTTTAACCGTATATTTAATTATAATTTTTTGACTCGTGTGCTGACTTAGATTTTCTATTTCAAAAGGATAAGTTTAACTTTAAAAAGCTATTTTTTAGGATGGCAATTAATTTGTCTATTAATTTAATCAGTTTTTTAAAAATGTTTTGTAAACAAATGTGGCTGACTTTAAATTGGATAAGTACAACTTTTTTATATATTTTTTAATAATGGCAGGTATCTAGTCAATTATTTTAACTATTTACAACTTCATATTTATTTGATTGGCAAATGTACCAAATCACAAATAGTTAAGTTCACCCGCTTTGGGTTCCCTGGTACGGCAAAGCGGGTTTTTCAAATGTTTAAAGTTTGATAATAATTAAGTATTGGAATACACCACCAGCTCAGTCAATTCCAGCCGAGGACTGCAGTTTCGTGCTTATTAGCACTCATCAGCCCGGCATAGGAGTGACTGAGCTGGAGGTGGAAAACCTCTTAAGGAAGCCTAGAGTGCCAAAGAAACTGGTAGCTAATACAATAATTAGCACTGACCAGACGAGTGACCGAAACAATGGTTCAACTCGAATATTGAAGGCAAGGCACGTATATTCAGAAAGTTACCTTGGCCCTGGCTCTAGGGTGGCAACTTACTGAATTAAGTATTGGGTTTGAAATAATACAAAAATATCTTTTTATTTTGAAATTCAAGAACCCTGCGAGTAAATAAAGTCAAAATTGTCGCGATAAAAATCGAAAAACTTTAATTCGCGTTCTTCGAAAACCTACCGGCTTTGAGCCATCCTACCCTATTATCAAGACTTAAACCAGTCCTGAAGGTTGGAGGGAGAGGGAATGCCGTCCTCCAAAATGCTTGTTTTGTTTTATCGAAAGAATAATGCAAATCGATGAAAGTTGGTTTCCAGACATCTATTCTTTTGATGAGTTATCCCAAATAAACTTAAAAAAAACAAAAAAAACTTTGCAATTTTAAAATTTTATATGCAGATATGTTAAACCAGCACTAAAACCGAAAATTTAATAACATGTAAAACCACATAGTTTAAAAGACGACTTCTTTATCTTGAGAAACTTATTTATCAGTATAAAACTGCCAGCTCACCTATTGTTTTGAAACTAAATTTCTTTAAAGTTAAGACTTTAACAGAAATAACCTTTTATCCACCAAATTTCCTTTGAAGATTAAAATCAGTCCAGGAATAATTGTCCTTATTTTAGCAACGGAAGCTTGTTACTTTAGCAATGGGAGACTCTTTCGAAGAATGCAATCATGAAATATACATTACTTGTATTCATAACTCTAATGCTTGAGAAAATAACAGTTGTAATAACATTTTTAAAGATTTCACAATGAGATGGGTTATTTCATGGTATTTTGGACAACTATGCAGAGTCCGTAACATGACTTTTTTTTGCCGTAACATTTTAATTTATTGTCTGATTAGTAAATTATTTTATTTTGAGTTTTTCCTTCAAATACACTAACTCAAGTTAAATTAATTTGCAAATTTAACAGTTAAATAATTATGGCAAAAAAGTTTCATGTTGCGGACTCTACAAGTGTCCGAAATTACTGTGAAATGGCCCAGATATGTTAAACTAACATCAAAACCAAAAATGTTTTCAAAACTGAAACGTCCCTTCTAAAAATTGAATTCAGAAATATCAAAGTGACGAAGTACCTTATGTTTCGAAGCTTTTAGTTTGTATAAGGGTTAAGACTTAAATAGAAGTACCCATTTATCTTCTGATTTTGCTTTGAACAGTAGAAGCTCTCCATTAATAAAATCCGGTATTTTAGCAAAATAAATCGTGTTTGCTTTAGTTGTTGGAGATTTTCTAAGAACATTTTATATAATCACAAAAGTTAGACTTATAATATTTGCTTAATTTGATGAAGGTGAAAGCGAGGGAACCCTGTCTCCCGAAATATTTGGTTTTTATTATTATAAAAACAATGTAAATTCAATAGAGATTGATTTCAAACTAGCTTTTTTTCTTGTTGATCTCCCAAAAACATTTTTTCAACTACAGCAACAGCTTATAGTTCAAAAACATGAGAAAATAACCGTTGTATTTTTTAAAGTCTTCGTGTGCAGATATGCAAAACTAGCACCATAACCGCGCACATAAATTTAAAAATGACACTTTTATCCTTAGAAATTCATGTAGCAACATAAAAACTCATGTACTTTGTTTTGAAACTTTAAGTTTGAATAAGAGGTAGTAAGACTTTTACACTTTTATCCATTAATTTTGCTCTGAAGAGTCAAAACAGACCATGAATAAATTTCGTTAATTCAGCGAGGGCAGCATGTTTCCTTAGCTGTTGGCGACTCTTTCTAAGAAACTGTTTTCTCTCGCCAAATGCATCCCCAGTTTTCAGATGCAACACCGGGTCGTGCGGCAACCTGCCTTCGATTCGAACATTTGCTGCTCCCCAGTCCACTGCCAACGGCCAGGAACGCTCCGAGTTGCGAAAGGGATGCGCGCCACACCATCTGTGTTCTTCGATTAGCATAATTCACGGGGACTCCGAAACCAATTTTCAGAAATCCTCTGCTAAGTGCTCTAAATCACAATTCTTGCCGCTGAAGTATGGATTAAGAAGTTAATCGCTGAGAATATTTTCAAACAATAAGATTTCTTCATTTTTTTTGAAGATCTTGGAGAAAGGTAAGATATTTTTAAAAGGTTTTTAAATTTTTAAAGGTTTAATAGAAAGTAATTATTACTTAAAATATTTGAATGGTTGATTAATTAGTTTGCAACTAAAAAGTTTTGAAAGAGAAAAGTCATAAAAATGTTCTGCTTCTTTAAATTAATTGATGAATTGATGTAGTTTTTTTGTGCAAAGGATTCAAGATGAAATATTGAGTTTATGTTTAATGAAAGTGCCTAAAGATTTCCAAAGACACAAATAAAATTATTTTAATGCAAAAGTTTTAAAGGATAAAGCAGAATCTCTGCATTAAATGGTGTCACCTTCTGAGTAAATATAACTTTGTTAAATTTGAAAGTTTTCTTGACTTGCCATAATTTGGCTTATAATCTTTCAATCGATATTCCTGTAAAATTAATTTTTACTCATTTGTCATTCGAAATGTGTCGTACAATGATGCCACAAACTATTGTACTGTACATAATGTAGCATTTTGTTAAATGTTCAATATTATTTAGAATTTACTATATTATTCTTGTTTTCTTTTTCTTTCCGTGGTTATTTTTGACTTGTTTATTCATCGTGATAATATTATTCAGACGAGCTTAACCACTAATAATACAGTGCTTTTGGTAATTATTAATAATTTGAGCTTTATTTATTTTTTAAATACTTTTCCCAATGGGAAATTTCTTGGAGGAAATAAAGCATCGCAAATGACAGAAAAAGTGATATCATATGCTCGAAAGAAATCATCAGGTAAAAATATGCAAAAATAAATTGCATAGAAATCACGATCATTCCGGTTACCATAAAGCAACCCCAGACAAGCCCGGAACAATATTAGCATAACTTTTCAATAAGCTCTTTTTTCGTTAAAATGTTTCTCCTGCAGTTTTTCTTTGCTTTTTTTTTTGGAGTAAATAATGTTTCATATTATCTTGTACAAAGCTTATCCCTTTTTTTTGATGTCATTAACGAGGAAAATTATTTTTTATCGTTTCGCACTTTCTTCCCATAGTAATTTTCCTTAAGGTTCGGATTAGAAAAAAAAATCAAAATGTAAAAAAAAAAACTGTAATATTATTGAAAAATAACTTTGCTGCTCTTGTTATATTCACAAACGGATGGGTTTTGGAAATTTTAAACTTAAAAAATGTAAATAATTTTTTAAGGTAAGGCGTTCGAAGACATTTTTTTGAAAAATGCTACATATGTTTCAAAACTATGAAAAAAGTAAAAACAAGCTTTCAAAATATCTTTTTAAAAAATTGGACGAATTTGAAGAAAATTAGCGAAAAAACGTGTCTTACGCCAACAGCTATATACAACGTTTGCTTCTAATTACATATAAATCCTTGTAGTAATACATTTGTATGACCCTTAGGTGTATCTTGCTCTAAAATATTTCTTATTTTTCAAAACATTTCTGAAATATAGCTGAACAAAGTTCCAATGCTGGTGTTTTTGTGTAAGCAAATGCTTTTGTTTAAATTTATTCACATAAAAGTATTACTTAATTATGAAATTCAGCGTAACTCTTAAAGGAAAATATCAAACAAATTACCGAGAGCTACCTCAGAAAATTTCACATCAATACTTGAATAATTTTTGAAATATCATTGTTACAGTACACAGCTTTCTTCAAAAATATTATTCTTTAGAAAACTCATTCAAATGCGTCCAAACTTCCGGTCTGGAGTTTGGTGCATGACTCGGTAATAATGCAGATATAACTCCAGTTGCAATTCACATAGAGTAAAAACGAAGACAATTTTGATAAGCTAATGTATCGGACTACAAAACATAATCATATGTATAAAAAAAAACACGAGTATTTCATCGAAAATGTACAGGGTGGCAACAGATCAGGGAAATCGGGGAGATCAGGGAAAAGTCAGGGAACTTTATTAATCAGGGAAAAGTCAGGGAAATATCCGGGAATTTTGAAAATATAACAAAAAGATCAGGGAAAATGGATTTTATGAAGAAAAAAAAAATTTTTTGCTTTAAAAAATTAAGTACTCTAATTCTCTACGCATTTTCCGCCAATTATCTGTTTAAAAAAAAGGTAAAATTAATGAGATGCGATTATACACTGCCACATATTTGTGCATCTTTTTTCCTCAACGTCAAACTTACTTATTAAACACAGGATGAACTTCCTAAGATTGCTTCTGTGTCTGTTAGGTTGTTTATTTTACCTAGCTTGGAATTTCCTTTCATGCTTTCAATGCTACGTAAAATAAACTACCATACAGGCAAAGAGGAAGCCTTCATTAATGCCTTAGCTCCTTTGCCTTTATTCCATTGTCTCGAAGTAATTAGGGTACTGTAATCACGATTTCAAGAAGAAATCTTCGGTTTTTGAATTAATACCATAAAAGCTTAAAAGTTATTACTTCTTCGCGTTTTTAATTTAATTTCTTAAATTAAACTTTCAATAAAAAAAAAAACTTTTGTTTTTTGCCGTTATACTATTTGTTGTTACCGCAGATTATAAAGGTTTCCTTTTCTTCAGACTTAAGTGATTCTTTAATTTTATATCCAAGTTGTATTCTTCTTTTATATATTTTAAAATTAACTAAATGCTTTTATTTTCTTTTTTTTCCTTGCATTTCAAAGTTGTTTGTTACAAAAGCAATTTAAGATTTTTTTCGTTACATACTGAAATCATTTGAAATAGAGTTAACTTGTGTACTTAAGTAAATATCTTTATTTTTTATTGTTAAAATGCTGTATTCATTCATTAAAACCTATGTTCTTGATTAGAGAAAAGCTCCCTATGAATGGATGTCAAATGGTTTCATCTGTTTTGCAAAAATATGTCAATTAGTTATATAAGAATAACTACATTACTTCTATTCTTTCACTATTACTTGTTCTTCTTGCAACAATTATTATACTGTTTGAAAACTTAGTTCAAAATAATTACTTTTTAGTTCTATCATAAATACACATATGTTTTTAAGAGTAATTTTAATACTGTCTTAAAATTCTTATGCTAAGTGGTTTCTGGAAGTAAAGTATTTTTCTATAATCTTTCCATGCAGAAAAACTTAATATACTGTTTTGTAAGTTTTTTCCCAAAAAAATTGACTTGATATGTTATTTTTAAATCATTTTTTAAAAAAAGTAGCATCTTTTAAAAATATATCTTTAGTTCAACAACTTTACACAACTTAAAAACGTTTAAAATACTGCATTTTATACAAACATACATTTCAAGTAGAGCAAAGAAAGAAAACCATTATCATCGGTAACGTAAATCAGGGAAATTTGGTGAACTTAATCAGGGAAAAGTCAGGGAACTTTTTTTCACAGTTCCGGTCGCCACCCTGATGTAGATTAAAACGCAGTCGGCTACCTTAAAGAGTAATTTCGTGAGCTACCTTTATGATTTTCATTCGAAAAATAAAAGTAGATGAAAATGTTACCTATTGAACAAACCTTATTTTATTTTGAATATCACAAGTTGACAAAAAGGAGAGAATTTCACAGCACTGATCTCATCTTCAAGGCAATGTTTCTTCGCTTTTGCGTTACAAAATCTTAGATTAAAAAAAAAAAAAAAAAAGAGAAAGAAAAGAAAAAAAAAACGAAAAAAGGGGGAAAAAATCGTATTTTTAGTGTTTTTTACTAAAATTATTTCGAAAGTTACCAACGTTTTGCATACAAAACGATTATTTCTTGAAACGTTGCAGTATTTGTATCGACATGGGATGATTATGTGACCAATTTTTCTTTTTATTTCAAAATTTTCAACATTAAGTCTTTATTTTTATATCTTTACTCCATATCTTCATTAAAGCATTATAGGGGGGGGGGATGATTTTTTTCACTGGTAATTAATTTTATCAGAATATTTTCCATGAAATTTGAATGCTATTGCGATTTTCATTCACCTTTTAAATTGACGAAGTACGTTAATTAGTCAATTTATAATAGACGCAGTTTATGCACTGTAAAACTATTCAGAAACGTTTCTGAAAAATATTGGGCAGTTAATGTGCCTAATTTCTGCCAGTAACAGATCCTGAAAAAAACAGGAACGTTTCAACTGAGAGTCAATAACCTTCTTGAAATTATCTTTGAATCTTTCTAAATAATACAGAAATTTACCCAGTTAAAGCCAGTCATGTTTCTCGAACCTTCAGAGGAAACTTGAATAGGTTTTAAATATTCGTTTGGCATCTTTACCAAGAATGTTTTTCAAGTATTATTGAAACCATAACCAAAACTAAGACAGAATCGCAAGTAAGAGCCACTTGCCAGAAATTCTTGCAAAGCTGCGGAATCCAAAGACTTATTTGCTCTCATTGGGAGCTTTGTCAGTTTAGATGGGACAGAATCGAGTTGAAGCCAATGTACTAAACAAATACGCTCAGCTAATCTTACAACTGGTAGCTAAAAATATTTCCTCCAAACAGTGAGAATTCTGCATTCATGCAATTTGTAGTAACTCAGGAATTTTTTTGACAAAGAAACATAATGTTCACAAGAAAACCATGAAAATCCCAAAACGTTCAACGGAAATAATCAGTGACACTTCTGGAATTTGTTTACAGTGTGGTTTTATGGCTGCAACCTGATTTCATTGCTAACTCTGTTTTTTCCCTTTTGTATATTCAGTAGATATATTTTCAACACGAATTCAAAATATTGCAGACAATTTTCAATTTATTGAACGTTCACCAAATCCTATTATCTAAAGTAGATGATAAGTTTTTTTATAGTTGGCTCTTATGAAAAGAACTCAAAAACATTAATTGCAGTACATGGAATCGTAAGGTTTCCATTAAACAAATTAATCTTGATCACACATGAAAAACAAGTCAGTTTAGAATTTGCAACCTCAAAATGATCTTAAATGGTCAGTTGTATTCTGCAAAAAATTTTGCAATGAATAAGCATCGAAAATAGAACTTAGCAAATAACTAGAAATCTCTGCTAAAATCTCTTTTAAAATAATAATAATAATAAAAAAACCACAGCTAAACTGCAACCAATTCTTTTTTAAAGTTTGAAAAGTTTTGCTTCAGTTTTCAGCAGCATTACTGCTAGATTTCTTTCTATTCAAGCAACATTGTCTTCACAAATTAAGTATTTATACTTTAAGCTTGATACATAAAGTATTCATGAACTTCTCATTCTGAAATAGCTTGTTTTTTAATACTATTTCCCAGTTGGTATAAAAGTATTTTCATTGTTTTCAGTTACCACTTGGAGGTTTAGATCTCTTCGTATGTAGAAAAAAAAGTCAACGATTTGATCACTCTTAAAAAAAAAATTTATATATATATACATAAACCCTAAAAATTGTGCATTTTTGAAGTCTGCTTTTAAAAAGAAATTTAAAGGTTTTAAATTAGCATTTTTTATTACAATAAAAACGACATTTTATCGATCGACAAATATTTATCTTCGTGGTGATTGTACATTGTAACTTAAACTAACAAAAAAGGGGCGAACGATTGATAATTTTTTCATCTTTTACGAAAGTCAAAGAAGAACGTTTTCTTCAGCGTAAGCAAAGGGAGCAAGGCAAGAAAAAATATCGCTATCTGTAGACAGAAACGTATTCAAATAATCTACAAAAACCGATAAAGGGAACCGAAGAAAAGAAATCCGAAAACGATAGAACAAACTAGTTTTTCTGGTATATTCCCTATGTTTTTGAAAATTGCTTTCTAACAGATTTTTCT
The DNA here is from genome assembly GCF_026930045.1 of Uloborus diversus. NCBI lineage: Eukaryota > Metazoa > Arthropoda > Arachnida > Araneae > Uloboridae > Uloborus > Uloborus diversus. The sequence goes on along the minus strand of NC_072737.1, from coordinate 130,551,613 downwards.
ATCGATTTTGGACACATTATCACTCCAGTTTTTTCTACGAGTCTTTTAAGATAGATTAAATGTATTTGTTTTATTTTTTTTCCTCACTTAGCTTTTTTTTTTCACTAAAAAATGACGTTTTCTCGTGACTCTGAAACACTTGTAAGCAATTTTCTTTTGAATTTGATGCTTTATTTCGTTGAAACTAATGACTTCAACACCTCAATTATAATTAAAGACTACTAAAAAATCGCCCGCCAAAGTTTGACCGGTGAAAATTGCTTCTACATTTGAATGAAGCAATTGTCTGTTTGGTGAAATTTTGTTAGTTGAAATTTTATTCCTAATTCCAGCAAATTAACCCTAAACTCCGGTAATTGTTGACCACTTTTTCGCTTTTTCATTCTCCTAAAATGCCCGTTTTACCAGTAAAGTTTTTAAGTTACCGGATGCAGTTCAGTTTTGTCAAAATAAAGCATTTCCCTGCATGTCAAACATTACTTAAATTTTATCAAATTATCATACCGTGGCACGAATTTCATTGTTGGTGACGTAAGGAGCGTTACTCGATGCATTAATTGGCTATTATATATATGAGGATTTCTCAGTTTACTTTCACTGTTATGATCCCCGCGTTTCGTTTCCGGTTTTAAATTGTTGCCAAAAACAATGAAAAAAAAAATCATTACTTCCGCTGAAGTCTATTTTGTAAATAAACTATTTTCACGGCTGAGAACTAAGCAACCTATATTTTGAATATTCTGCCATGTGCAGAAAATGGCAGTATCTGCAGAAATGAGTTTTCGAGATATTTGAAGAAATGTGTGGTGGATTCAATATTAACCATAGGGAAATGTTGAAATTAGATGTTTTTTCGTGTCTTTTTTCAGTGGAAAACAAATAAGCAAGCTTGTACAATAAAGCCAACATACAATAGGTGACAAAAAAAAAAAATTGCAGTTACTGCTCTTTGCCTGCACACGGCAGTATTCTGCTTGCTCGCAAAGTGTGCAAGCGTGTCGCGTCTCATACTATATAGTAAACTGAGATAAGCTTTATTCGAATTCGAACGTATAAACATGATAAAATAAAATATTATAAAAGTTAAATATAAGCTTTTCATATAGATGTTTTTGCTTATAGATGTTTTCGTACTGAAATGTTTTAGAGCTCGTTTGCTCGCGTGAATGCCTTTTGGAAAAAAAGAAAACTACAAAATTAGTTTATTCTTCAAATATTTTGAAACTTACATTCTGTTTTACTCAAATATGAAATGTAAAAGCTTTAAATGAAAATGCTTAAAATGTTTAAAAGTTTTTTTTTTTTTTGAATTCTATACTTGTACAAAATTATTCTGAAATTTCTGCAGGTAACAGATAAATATGTTTTAAATTTCAAAAAGTTCCACATAAAACATACTTTAAAACGAAAAAACTATAAAATAAAATACAAAAATATGATTTATTAATCTAAAGATGATTTCAAAAAGCTTGTTTTGCACTAAAAAGTAAGAAATAAAATGAGCATGTTATGAGCATGTGCATAATGAGCATGTGCTCTCTCTCCCTCTCTTGATTGAAACACTAAAAAACTGTAGTTGATCTTAATATTTTTATATTTAGGGTAATTTTAAACCATACTTATCGAATTTTCATAGAAACGGTAACATAAAATTCGGAGTATTCCAAAGTTTTCAAACATAGTAGTTTTCACACATCATCAGTATAACGTCGATAACGTATGAAACGGGAAACGTAATATCGGGGTTTCACTGTATTAATATTCGAGCGAGGCAGTTTTCAACAGAGAAATAGTAGTTTTAAGCTACTTTACGCAAACACTACTGATAATCAGGGCAGAAAAATTTTATACTTTTGGCTTAAAGTGTTATCTTTATAAAAAAGATTATCCTCTTATTGAAAGTGGCCAATTTTTAAACTGTTTTGGCTTGCGTTACTTTGTATTTTCAAGTAATGATAGTAAAATAGAATCTGACTAGCAATAAGAATATTAAAAAAAAGAGAGAGAAAGTTTTGCAACAGAATTTCAGATTTATCCTCCTATCCGATAATAAATATTCTTGGTAAATACGTTATGCAAAGGACATTTCATTTATCTCCGCAACTCAATTAGTTGGTAATTGAATGAGCCAAAGTAAATTTTCATTTCCCAGTGAAGTTCTTTTTCTCCCCCTCATTTCAGAGCTCGCCTATGCAATTCACGTTGAGTACCCACTATTATGTAATTTATATTTGATTTTTCCTTATTTAACTTCTCGACTTCAAAATATGGTCTTTATTTTACATGAACATGTACAGGATTATCTTAAAAGAATGATCGATTTTGCCATTTATATTGTCAAAACTGCCACGCATATTAAATTAATTTACGAAATTAAAAAATGTGCATACATCGAGGTTTTTTTGAGCAATCACGATTGCTTATTGTTCTCATTTGACTGTTTTGAATTCCTTTCATTTTATTTTCCCACCACCTCCCTCTGCCAGCACCACCGTCGCGTCGACCGACCTCACGATGCAGCTCCACTTGCGAAAACCGTCTCCAGGTTGCGTTCATATCTTACAAACACATACACACACTCATGCCTGCGCACAGACACAAACACACACTCCTACACACACACATACACACACTCATGCCTGTGCACAGACACAAACACACACTCCTACACACACACACGTACACACACTCATGCCTGCACACAGACACAAACACGTATGCCTACAGACACACACACACACACACACACGAACGCCTACGCACACAGCACTGCATACAAAACACGCATACACATGCATAAATACACACAAGCGCACCCACACACATGCGCCTACACAAACACAGAACACGCGTATTCATACTCACACACGCTCGTGATTGCGATAAACATAATTTCAATTCAAGATGCCAAAAATGCAAATTAATATATATTTTAAATTTTGCTCTTTTTTTTTTTCAGTTCTGCAAATCCATTGTGTGTGTCGTTTGTTACTTTTTAAACATCTAATAAAATTCGTTCAACGCGTTTTGCAGTATCGCATTGTCGACTGTTTTGTAGTATCAGTAGTCATCTACAGCAGACCTTCGTTTTACGCAGTTTATTTTACGTGGAATTGATTATACGCGGTTAAGGATTTGACAACTTTATTTCATTTTACGCGGATGAATTTTTACTTATTGCAGATGCGGCAATGCAAACAGAGAAAAATTTCCCCTCTTTCAAAATCCAAACTCCTGAGATTGCAAATAGCCTATAATAAACTGCTTTTCGGAGGACTAATAAGCGAGCTTGTGCTACTAGAGACATTTTTTGCGATTGGTTCCTGAGCCCTTTCCAGAAATAAAGTTATTAAACTCACACAGCTCAGAGCCCACAGCAATATATATATATATATTTGCATGCTTAGCCTAAACACGTTTCACGAAGCTGCTCCACCATTTTGGAGTCCTTTTTTCGAGGAATCTTAGATCGTCAAGATTTGGATATTGGAAGCTAAAAAAATTGCAAATGTTTGTTTCAAAAGCATGTCTGTACCTCTATAAAATTTCTCTTAAATCGGAGATTGTCGAGTTTGGAGCACTAGGTCACTTGACATGCAAAGACTATTGTGCTATTTTTTGCTAGCTTTAGAATTCCTGGAACCAGTTCTTTTTAGCGTCTGGCAGTATTGATTATTAATTATTGAAAATGTTCTCTAAAACATATATAAAAATCATCACTTGGAAAATAAGAAACTTTTTTTTCTTCGTACATCCAACAGCTTGTACCTGCAAAATCAGCCGTGGAATCAAACTATTAATCTTGAAGCAAAATAAGTTTTTTTGAAAGTGTGAATAATATATAGCGTGCATCTGTTGCGAAACAAAGATTTTTTATTACTATTAAACAATCAAACGACGTCTGTTGAGTTGCAAGTGTTTGTGAAAGTCATAAATATTCACGCGTTTCTTCCTAAAAGTTGAAAATTAGAGCTGTCAAGAGTCAAATGTTGGCTCAATCAATTCCGTTTATTATTCTCCTTTTGTTTTACAAAACGCTTCTTTGATTATATCTTCGGTGGTTTGTTGCTTGTTTTGTTTGCACTCATTTGTAGGAAAAAAATGCTATTTAGCTCTATTCCTAATTTTATCATATACCTACTTTTGGTAAACTGAGCTCGATTCCTGGTTTCTTATTCACTTACAACTTAGCAGTCGTTCTTTGCGTATTTATATTTAATATATGAAGCTTATTAGATTCTTATTACTGAAAAGGTACATTCTTGGGAGACAGGAAAATTGCACCTCCTCTCCTTATATGTTTTCTAAGATTCAGTCATTGAGAAGAGATAAAATGGAGGGAGTGAAGACTTTCTTTCGTGAAGCCAAGACCCTAAATCACGTGATAGATTTTAAAGCAAAACATTGGACGAAATAAGAATTGTTTCGCTTGCTTCACTCAAAACGTACCAATTATTCGTCATTATTGAGTCACGTGACTTGGAATCTTTGGGTCAGCTTTTGCTAAAACAATAATTTGCTCCCTCCATTTTCAAGTTCCTGCTCTAAGGATCCAATGCTTCCACCAAATATGTTTTTGAAACATTTCAGTAAAGGTTGTTGATGCACTTGAATCATTTAAATACAAATGATTTTGATATTTTTTTTTGAGCAATCACATTGCTTATTGTTCTCACTTGGCAGTTTTGATGTCCTATGATTTTATTCCCCCCCCCCCCCCGCCGCCTCCCTCTGCAGCATTACCGTCGACCGGCCCCTCCCGATGCTGCCGCTCTAGTGAGCAATCTAAAGTCCGTCCGTATCCAACATACACACGTATACATACACACACACTCATGCCTGCACACAGACACAAACACACACGACTACATACACACACACTCGTGATTGCGAAAAACATAATTTGAATTCCAAATGTCTAAATTCAAATTAATTTTTATCTATTTATTTATTTATTTTTCGTTTTTGTTTTTCTTGCACTTAATTTGGCAGCTTTGGATGAATATGTTACTTGAATGCGCTGACTTATCTAGACTTCATTTATCAAATGTAAAGTAACGCTGTAATAAGTAAGTCACGGCAATTGTGAAACGTAATGACTTTTAATTGAACGTTATTGAACAAAACGTATACCAATATTATCGAATATCTCTAATTTCAAGCGTTATAATTAAATTTTAATTGTGTTGGACTTTTACGTAAAGCGATTAGAACTGTTAATTAAATGTGATATTTTATCATTTTAACTGTCAGATTGTGTTCTTAAGCATTTCCATTCCTTACGAAATCGAGACTTCAGGGTAATTTAAACGTGATAAGGAACTCAATTCGACAGAAGTTGAATTGGGAACGAAAATCTGACTTAGCAATTAAATATGAAGAGTAGTTATATTTTCTTTACATTTGCTCATCCATGGTGAATTAAATACTTAGATGGATATTTGTCGTGAAAATGAGGGGAGCATTTGTGTCAGTTCTTAACTATTGTGATTCTCGACAAAGAACGAAATAGTTTTCATAAAACTTTGAAACGTGTTCGCTTCAATCAATGTTTTAATTTAATGTTATCTAAAAGTTAGTCATTTTAATACATTATCTTTTTTACTAATCTAAATTAAAATTCGGTTAAGTTATTCTAAGTTAAGGTATAAAAATTTGCTGGGGAAGTAAGCACAGTGCAGGAATTGAGATTTTGTGAGCTCACAAGCAAATTATTAAGCAACTTGAAAATCGCCCGTCAAGATATCATGGTTGAAAATCGCTTCTACATCTAAATGAAGCAATTGCCTGTTTGGTGATATATTGATCGTTGAAATTGTAACCTTATTTCCTGTGGATTAACCCTAAACTCCAGTAGAGATCGTTCATCGTTGACCACTTTTTCGTTTCTTTATTACTCTGAAATGACAGGCTTACCACTAAAACAGTTAAGTTACCGGTTCCAGTTCAGCCTTGTTACAATAAAGCATTTCCAAGCATGTCAAACATTGCCAAAATATATTATCAAAATATCATGCCATGGTGCCAGTTTCTTTGTTGATGACGTCAGGAGCGTTACTCGATCATTCACTTTTGAATGTATGAAGATGCTCAACGCACGCGAGGTCATTTTCACTACACTGAACGTAACATTTCATTGTCCATTGTCTGCTTTCCGACACTTGAATCTTCTGTTCATTTCCTATTGCTAAAATAGCTGTTGCCTCTTTTCTCTATAGAAATTTAGTTTCGGAGGGGATTAGTTATACAGGGGAAATGTTACACGAAATTGATTTTTGCTCATGGATATTTTTATCTTACCTTAATTAACAACAAACAATTTCGGAAGCAAGGTTTGAAATTCATTTAAAGGATGCGAAATTAAAATGCCCTCTCAATTAAATTGTCTTACAAATTCTTCCATTCGAAATGATTTAGTCGAAAAGCAACAGCGCTGGCAAGTGTTGAAGTCATGAAGTTACTTAGTTTCACTATGTACTACATCCGATGAAGCTTGTTAATTAATTCTCGACATTTCTTTCTTAACGGTAAAGATCCAAAACATTTCAATAGGACTATGTTGCAATTTAATAATTAATGATAATTTGCTTTGTTCTCAAATGTTGCCCAAAACGTTGAATAAAAATTCGAAATTCTGTCGTAGAGAAAATTTTAGTGTCTTCATCATCTTTACTAATAATAAAGCTGGAAGTCTCTCTGTCCGGAGGATGTCTGTAGGATGTCTGTGACGCGCATAGCGCCTAGACCGTTGGGCCGATTTTCATGAAATTTGGCACAAGTTAGTTTGTAGCATGGGGGTGTGCACCTCGAAGCGATTTTTCGAAAATTCGATGTGATTCTTTTTCTATTCCAATTTTAAGAAAAAACTATGATAAATTACGAAATTATCATAACGTGGAACCGTAACATGTGCACAAGCCAATTGGCGAGATAAGAAATTATCATAGCGTGGAACTGTAACGTGGGTACAAGCCAATTGGCGAGAAAATTCACTATACATTATTTGTAAATATACAGGCGAACCAAAAGACCTTTTAATTTTTATATTACGGGCAAAGCCGTGCGGGTGCCACTAGTTAAAAACAAGCTGTATAATTTCTGCCATATAGTCTAGACATAATCTTACTTTATAAAAATCCATTTTCTAAGATAACATATAATGTATATCACTGCACAGCCAATACCGCTGAAGCCTCGGACTTGAAATTTGGCAGGCATGTCCACATGATTACGAAAGTATCCACTAAGAAAGGATTTTTCGAAATATCAATTAGTTCAGGAGAAATTAATTAAAACCCTTAATTTCTGATAAATTAAAACCTGTTATTGAAATTTAAATCCCTTATTTTCAGAGGCTTTCTTAAATTCAAATCATTATTCAGTACTTCATCTCAACTTTTGGTCGATAGAGAATTTTAAATTTAATATTGTTTTTTTTTCTCAGGTGATTCTTTGAGGCTTTTCTCAAGTCAAATAATAATGTTTCTGTCTTTTGCTTTCATTTTTTTAAAACTAGAAACGAAATTTTTAAGAACATCATCACAGGCGGACTATCCTTTTGAATTTAGAAGAGTGCAGTTTCCTGTAAAAGTTTGCTTTGCAATAACCGTTAATAAGTCACAAGGACAGACATTAAAAGTAGCAGGGATCGATTTAAGTAAAGACTTTTTTTACACGGCCAATTTTGTGTAACTTGCTCCAAAGTCAGCTCATCAAGCAGCTTAATAATTTTAGTACCATAAAAATAAAACTAAAAATGTTGTATACAAAGAAGTTCTTGCTTAAACATAGGTACAACAATAAAATGTGGATGGCCTGTGTTTGCAAAGATAATCAATACTTTAAAAGGATCGTTAATAACAGTTAAAGATCGGTTAAAGACAAGGGCATATATATAAAAAGTCCAAGGTACTTGGGATCCTCCCAAAGAAAAAATTATAGGTAATACGTAATTATTATAGTGGATTTTCGAAACTAGGTGCACCAAGCACTGTTAACCCCTGTTAATTCCATTACCCGAGCAATGCCGGGTACGGGAATGCTAGCTTTGTATAAAGATGATGGTGTAAGTCTTTTGCTGCATGTATATCAATTTAGAAATAAAAACTACCCAGACGTACACTAACATTTAGATTTTACCTTAAAAAAAATGCGTTGTTGGCTCTATTTATCTCCCCCCCCCCCTTCAAAACCTGATAAGGACTCAACTGTCAGTTTATTTTGTATTTATACTGTATATTCATCGAATAGAAACTATTCGAATTTTTATTCAAATTACTACTGATTTTAATATTACCATGACCCCACTAGATTCTAATAGTCCGTGACAGTCGCTGAAACGCATGGCAACAAAGGGGGCGCTACAGGCAATCCCTGTTTTCCATTTTTATAATCAAATGGTCAATTGATTGGTGGATACACAGGATTGGGTTCAGCTCCTCATGCGGTAAAATTGGGCGACATGTGAAGTTTCGTATTTTTCGAGAATTTCAAGAGTTGCATCGATTTAACACAGAAAAGTAATAAATTGTCAAAGCCCATAAGAATCAAGTGGGGCCATGGTTATTACACAAGTGATTAATCTTGCTGAACCGATAGAAATTTAATGATCCTTGTAAAAGTTAGAGATTTTTTTAATGCTCGGTGTCGCTGTAGTAATACTTTTAAAAAATGCCAAAAAGATGTATTATGTTCTGAATGTATTGTTTTCAATATTTTGAGCAAATGTGTTAATCATAAAACTAAATCGCTCTAATTTTGCTCTTATTTTGTCGTACTATAGCATTAATAAAACCTGATTTGAAGTCGATCATTCTCTTAAAACTAGAAAATGGCTCGTCAAGGTATGACGGGTGAAAATTGCTTCTAGATCTGAACGAAGCAATTGCCTGTTTGATTATATTTTGAAAGTTGAAATTTTAATCCTAACTCCAGTGGATTTATCCTAAACTCCAGTGGAGAGCGTTCATTGTTGATCACTCTTTTATTCTCCTAAAATGACCGTTTTAACAGTAAAACAGTTTAGCGGATCCAGTTCAGCCGTGTCAAAATAAAGCATTTCCCTAAATGTCAAAAAATAAAAAAAAAATAAAAAAATGTTACATTATCATGCCGTGGCGAGCGCTTCATTGTTGATGACGTCAGGAGCGTTACTCCATCAGTGAATTGCTATTATAAATGAGAATAAACGCTGGGATAGTTTCAGCAAAGTATAGTTCATTTTCAAATCCATTTCATACAATTGTATTATTTTACCAATAGGGCATGTAAAAATTATTTCATGTTTTTAAATTTTGCACTGTTTAGTATTCAAAAATAAAAAAGACGTACAGTGAAATTGGCTTTATTTTTTAATTTAGAAAAATTTAACTATCGTTTTTGAATTATAATTATAGAATTTCATATCAAATGAAAGTGTTAATATTTATTTCATTTGATGCCTTTCAGAAAGAATTTGTAAATTTGATTTTCTCATGGAAGCTTTTGTGCACTTAAGTTTTTTTGTTTTGAGTTTTCAAAATAGATTTGCCTTTCTTAGAGTTTTTTTTTGGGGGGGGGGAGGGTAATTTTTTTTAGTTTTTATTTTTGTTCCTGGTTTCTGTTTAACTTTCTTAGTTCACGGAGTGATGTGCGATTATAGAAATACAATCTCACAATATTGTCTTGTTTTACCAGCTATTCTAGCAGTAATTAAAATTCGTTAAAAATCGTATTTATTCAGATCTATCTTTGATACTTCTTGAAACTGTATTTCACGCATTGAAAACAGGAAATAAACCTCAAAAGGTTTGTGAGGCATTTTTTCACGCATTTTATTTTGAATGAAAGCTAAGCATCGTGGTAAACGGTGAGGATAGCAATTGTAATTGTTAAAATATTGCATTTGATTGCTTAATATTTTTAAAAAATAGCTATTATCCAATGCTTTATTCCCCCAAACATAATTTTACACTTATAAAAATGTCAAACAGCATTTTCAAAACTCCGAGCTATATCGCTGTTCTCATGTATGTCATACGTCAAGTATTTTTGTCATCTATTGGTATGATTTTTTTATTTGAGACTCAAAGAGTTTTACATAAAGGACACATTTATATGTCTCAGTCTTCAATTGATAAAATCTTTAATGACTGAATAGTTCTTAACTTTCTTCATTTCATGGCGTTTTCAAATCAGAGAAGGAATTGCAATAACTCAATTATGCACAAAGCTAAATTGTATCTAAATTACGTAAATGAATCGTCATAGGCTCAGGCAATATCGTTTTTTTTAATGATCTGTTATAAGAGGATCGCGAGATCTCCGTGGTTCTGTGGTAGAAGCTTTGTTTCATATGTCGAAGGTTCGATTTTTACCGATGCATCGGGTGTTATTTCCTCTCTTAGTGTTGTAAATTTGTCCTGTGGTGTCTTATCCGTAACTAAATTAAAAGGTCCAACCAATCTAGTTAATAGCGCAAATTTTTCCGTACTATTTTTTAACTACGTACATGAAAAAAAAAAAAAAAAAAAACCTTTCGACGATTAGTCAGTATTTTTACATTGCATTGACCTCGTTCAGTGCAAAAACTTAGGACTGCTCTAGCACTACTGCAGCACCACTAACAAATATTTTCTTCTTACGTTTTTTATTTGTGTAAATAAGACTGCCACGTCAGTCAATCAGAAATCATCCATACAGATTTTTATTTCTGCTTGACTCTTATGTTTTCTATCAGATGCGTATCAACCAAGTTGAAAAGCCTAAATTTCATGTGGCTGTTGTACTACTGTAGCACCGCAAACAACTGTTTTTTTTTTGCTGTGATTTTTTTGTATACTTTGTTACTGCTATGCCACTCAAGTATAAGCTTGCCAGACGTCCCGGTTTGACCAGGACAGTCCCGGTTTTAAGGGGAAATCCCGGTGTCCCGGTCGGTTTACTTCAGGTCCCGGAAAAAGATAAGTTTGATTAGATGACCAAAAAAGTCTAAAAAATATTAACTGTGAACTATTATTTTGAATAATTACTTTGTCATTTGAAATATATACTTATAAAATTAATATCGAATCAGCCTATGAGGGCTTTTACAGCAACATTAAAATCAGAAAAGAATTTTTAAAGAGTCCTAGCGAATGAAAAATACATGTAAATATTGTTCAAGTTTTTATTCCTCCTTCAAAGTATTTCTTCTTACTAAAGTAACTAACAAATATTAACATGTAAAAAATAAAATGTTTAAATTTATCTGCTTGTGTCATTTATTATTACTCCTGGTTTAGACTCATATTTAATATTTATTCATAGCATTGAGAATGAACTACCCTCTAAAATACGCTGAGAACCAGCCAAGGGTATGTTCCCCTAAGGGGTGTTTGTAATCCACAATTTCCAAACATTTTGGACTGGCAACACATTTTAAAGCTGAAAAATCGTTAGAAAAAAAAGAAGGAAAACTTTTTAAAAATGTTTCCTTTTAATAATTTATGTTTGCATGTTGCAAATTTTTTTTACGAGGAGGGGGGGGGCGAGTTCCTTATAGTTTCTGAAAATTTTACACTGTCTTCAGAAAATTTTACTTGAGTCCACTATCACCCCCCGGTTTCCTATTGAATACTCTCGACGGGGGGGGGGGTATTCCGGTGTCCCGGTTGGACATTTCAGAAATCTGGCAAGCCTACTCAAGTAGGAAGTGACACACAGATTTTTTTTCCTGCTTGTCTTTTTTTCTACCAGATATGTGTCAACGATATTCTCTAGTACAAATTTACTGCAGCTCAGGTGCTACTATAGCGCTGCAATTTTTTTGCTACTTTTATAATAAGGAGTGTATTAACACACTTACTGCCACGTTAGACAAGCAAGAATTACAATCGCAAACATTATTTCGTTCAAATACCTACCTATACCTTCGCTCATCCCTGAATGAAATGTATTATTATTATTATTTTATAGGAACAAAATTATATCAAAAAGGTCTTAAAATCATTAATTTATGGAATAATAAAAATATTATTACATGAAATTTTGTTTTATTACGCGAAATATTTTTTGCATGACATTTTTATGAATGTAAGTAATATTTGAACGAAATATATAATACATCACCTCCAATAGTATTACCTGCAAACATTTTTGACATCATAAATGAATCACGAAAAGTAAGCATCTTTAATCTTCGGAAATTAATTTTTTTTATGTCATGTTCTTATATTCAAATCAAACAAAAAACACACGAATGTAAATGAACGATCATTAAGCAATTCGCTTTAAACATAATTTATTCAAGTGATTTCTTCAAAATAATTTGATTAAGTGCATTTTTCTGAAGTTTTTCTTATCGAGGAAATAATCCATTGTTTTTAATTGTTGCACTCGACTTGCTTTCATATTATCAACATTTAATGATCGAAGCATTTTGACCAATTAGCTAATTTGTAAATTTTGCCATGAAAAATAATGTTATGCACTTTCCCCCTACTTGCGTTCAGGTTTTCTTTGTTTTAGGATTAGCTTTTTTTATTATAATTAATGCAGATGATCTCCCTAATCTTGATTTTTCAGCTGATTAGTTAAATTTAATTTTTGTGCATTAATATATGCAGGTTGTTCCGGTTTAACCTGCAAGATCTCTAATTCTGCAACCGTTAGCCTTAGATGCATACTTCCAATTGCAAAAATGTTCAAAATCAGATGCAAAGTTAAGATATTGAAAATTTGAAACAAAAATAAAAATGAGTCAAAAAACACAAAATTTAATTTTTTATACGTGCCCTAGGTCCCTTAACTCATATTTAGAGAAGAAATCTCCATTGAAAAATAATTCCAACATAAAAGTTTGACATTTATTCGACAATGTTTACCGAAATATGAAACGCAGCGTTTTATGATTTTCACCCCTCAAAACTTTGAATTCGAGTTTTAGTTACACGAGCGTCAAGTTTTTTGTGCTAGGAATATTTTTAAATCGAGATTATTTCCTTAAATATAAGTTGTTGGACCTAGGACCCGTATAAAAAGATAAACTTTGTATTTTTTGTCTCATTTTTATTTTCGCTTCAAACTTTCAAAATCTTAACTCTGCACTTGAGTTTGAACATTTTTGCATGTGGAAGTATGCATCTTGGACTAACGGTTGCGAACATAGATGCCTTGCAGGTTAAAGCGAAACTCTGTATTTACTGTGACTCTCAAAAGTATTCGTACACTTTGAAATTTTTTAGTTAAACCAAAATATCTCAAAACTGAATTCGAATATGAAATTCAATATTTTTTCACATCGTTCCCATGTCATTCTAAATAAAACCCTGTAGTTTTTTCACAATATTGACGAATCTTCTTTTGCAAATGGGTCAAAAAACGAAGAGACAGAGAAAAAACAAGCCACAAAAGCCATCGTACGCTCAAATATCTTCGAAAAAACTCATGATTCACCGAATGAACTTATGATTATCATAAGTATTTTATTATTTTTGCATTGTGTTGACCCTTAAAAGACATTTGGCTTCAATTTTTTAAAAATTTATTTCTTAATATTGTGCTTATGACTTTAAAATGACCGGTATTCGTAAAAAACCACTAACACCATTCGAAATTTGAATTTTTTCCTCAGAGAAGCGGTAAACTGGTTTGAAATGTCTCTAAATTAGTTATTTTATTCCATTCTATAGTAATGTGTTTGATTAAATGCTTTGAAGAAAAGAATCGGACCGAAAACAAGGTAAGAAAATGTCAAACGGCAATGTTGACAAAGCGTAATCGGAGATTTACTGTTTAAAATTTTGCTGTAAAAGTTTTTGCAGAGTTAAATGAAAATGTGTACATTTAATTTTCACCTAAAGTTGTTCGCTAAGTTCTCTGATTTATTTGAGTAAATGGGACTTCCTCCCGCAGAAATTTTCTTGACTGTGCGAAAAACAGAATGCTTACGCTTTTCGTCGCAAAAGCAATGATAAATAAGCTCAAAACGTTTTGGTTTTACGTCTTACATACAGATAAAAATGAATTCAACATTTTGGGTTAAATTGTTGTATAATTGTAAATAGAAGAAAAAATTAGGAACTTAATCTTCAGAACTTCGTTGAACCAGTTAATCAGGACGGTGAAAGTGTTCTTGTGTGAGTGTGCATATCAGCATCAGGACTTTTGGAATTTTTTGATGAAATAATGAATTATGCTGTTCATTTAAACATTTTAAAAACCAATTTTAAACTCCTAAACGAAAATTTCGTTATCGAAAACAACTTTGCTTTTTATTTTTTTTAAATCAAGATAACGATAAGAAGCACACGGTTTTCAACGTTTGCGTCTAGTGGCTCACAAATTGCCCTAAAGTTTAGAAAATACCCTTCAGTCTCCAGTTTTAAAATTAATGTAACTTATATAAGAGATATCTGGAGGCTAGATTACCAAAATACGGCTTTGAAACGAAAATATAGCTAGAAACAGAAAAACTCCAAGTGTGGTTGAACACTTACTCAGAAATTACGCAAAAAAATGAATGAAATCTACGAGTATTTCCAGACGTTTAAAAGCTGTTGTTGATACTGCATGATATTCTACTAAATAATAACATAAATAAAAGTTAGATTATTCAATAATATATAGACATTTTTTAAAGCGTACAAAGACTTTTTGAGATCAAATTTACGGCACTTATTTGTTTTTGATTTTTTTAAAATTAAGTTTTAATATTTTCTTAAAAAAATTCATGTAGTTTTGTTGAAAATTGATCACATATCTGATAAATAAATACCTATTCTGAAATAAATACATTAATTTTTAACAATGGATAGGGTCCTATTTCATTGAAAGTCGTAGGTGTCCGAACACTAATGGGAGCCACTGTATGTAATGGAGGCTTGTTATTTACATGTTCTAAGTTCTTAAGAACTTAGTTAATAGTCAATCGTTCATTCATCAGTTTTATTTAGAAATCACGGTTTTTTTTATTTATCAATCTTTCCCATTTTAGAACACGCATAAGTTATACGTTCTTCTCTTTACAATTAAATCAAACTTTTTAAAATTTTGTGTTAACTGTAAGTTACCGCTTTAAGCTGGGACTGAACTCCAAGCATGTAACGACAGCCCGGTTGTGACATCCAAAGACTGCAGTTTCGCCCCTGTTTTGACTTATCGTCTGGAATTGATGTAACCGAACTAGATGGAGGTGCCGCCTCATTGATGCTGATATGACTTTCTTACAAGTAGATAAAATTCAATCATTAAGAAATGTTATAAAGGTACTTTAATCCTTATAAACATTAATTTGAAAATATTCGTTACTTTCAACTCTTAAATTGCATAACTGCTGAAAGTAAAGCGCTTCCAAATAATTAGCGCAAGATTTGAATTTGCCACTATTTTTGCTGGCAATTGTTGGAAACCCTGAAAAACCTGAACAGTTTGACAGCCGAGAGTTTAGGGTTATTAAAAATGGAGCGTGTTATGCGATACAACAACGCATTTTTATTACTGAACAATTATTTAAAAAATATTGAAAGTTGAGGCTGCTCAATCATCTACTGTTATTGGCGTCTGATATCGCAACATTATAATGCACATGTAGTTGTTTGCTTATTGACATTGACCTTTGACTTAGAATAACCCCATAAGAAGAAATCTAATGGTGTTAAATCACACGATCTGGGGAGCCAATTCCGATCCCGAAACGAGAGAGTTCACGACCAGGAAATGCCTCCAGCAGTAATTGAATTTTTCACTGGCCTCATGGTAAAATAACACGTTTTTTTCTGGGTTGTCAACAATTCACGGCAAAAATGGTTGCAAATTCAAACGTTGCGTTTCTTTGGGACACCTTTTAAATAACAGCAGTCCTTACTTAAAAAATGCGTGTGCGTGTTTCTGAATAACAAGGAACGTCTTTTGAGAAACTAAAGTTTTCAGCTACCAATGCAAAACAATTGTTAAATGAACTAATTTCATAAAAGTAACTCCTCCGCGACTTCTGTTTAGAGTCGACGCCTTTTATTTTTAATTAAAAAAAATTGGTCTCTGGTAAGCCCGTGTATAGCGATATTTGCTGCATCTTAGCGTTCTAATAGTGTCGGCTGTGCAAAAGTTAATATTTTACATCTTACAGGTAGGAATGTCTATAGATGCTAATAACATTTAAATTTAAAATACAAACAAAATTTAATTCCAATTTTCACAAAAAAAAAAAAAATGCATATATATTTAAAGTGGTTAAATTGTAAAATCTTTATAAAATTAAAATTTTTTAAGTGCTTAAAATTTGTTTTATCCCCCAAATTGAACCTTTTCTCAAGTTGGAAAACATTTTTATTAATTTGGTACTGTACTGTTAATTTATACAATACTAGTGGTTGCCCGTAATAGAAAAATTGAAAGGTCTTTTGGTTCGCCTGTATATTTACAAGTAATGTATGGTGAATTTTCTCGCTAATCTACCCATGTTACGGTTCCACGTTATGATAACTTCGTATCTCGCCAATTGGCTTGTGCCCATGTTACGGTTCCACGTTATGATAATTTCGTAATTTACTCGTTCATCTTATGGTATTTTTGTTCTTAAAATTCGAATAGAAAGAGAACCACATCGAATTTTCGAAAAATCACTACGAGGTGCACACCCCCATGCTACAAACTAACTTTGTGCCAAATTTCATGAAAATCGGCAGAACGGTCTAGGCGGTATGCGCGTCACAGAAATCCTACAGACATTCTACAGACATCCTCCGGACAGAGAGACTTTCAGCTTTATTATTAGTAAAGATAAAGAAGCTGAATGGAAATAAGCATTTTAATTAGGATAGGGTATGAGTAAAATGGGTTGTGAGATAAAATGGGCAAATTTTTCATAATAAATGGTAAAAAAATTTTGCTCAAAGGTGTATGTTAGCTGTTCAACATTTTTTTTCACAAGAGTTAACACTTGTAACCTAGAAACACATAAAACTGTAAACATATGCAAACATAAAACTGTTTACATGTATTATGGAATGTTTGTGTTTACATTACAGAATTAAGATTTCTCAGTGTCCAACTGGGACAGATTTTTGAGTGCGGTTTCTCATGACACGTTTCGAATGTTTTTTATTTGGTGAATTTTTTCTGGTGGGCAAAATGGATATTAGTTAAGATTAACAGCTAAATTTAAGTGAAAATGACTTTAAAGTTCCAAAAATGTTATTGAATGCTAAGAACATTTAGAAATGCATCCCATTAAAATCGGACAGACCTTCAGCTTTATTATTAGTAAAGAAGATTAAAATGATGACGGATATAAATAAATGAAAACAGGCAAAAAAAAAAAAAAAAAACTACAAAAGTTTTTTTTTTTTGGGGGGGGGGGGGGACATTTTTTGTGAATATTGTATTTAATTTCAAAGTAATTCAAAAAGTAAATTTACTTAATATGCTGGCACCTTTTAATATGGGGTATCTGTGGGTTTTTTAAATACATGCATCCGAAGTATGTGAAGACTGTAGGAACTAGTTCACTAGTTTGCATTTGTTGAAATCTTTGATGTTTGCAGGCTCTATTGTAACAAAATTATTTTACAGTGGCACAGTAATCAAGTCCTTCCACCCTTGAAATTTGAAAACTGTAACTTTATAAGTCATTGTTTCTTCTGTATTTATTTTAAGTTCGTGCTGTATCAGTATTTATTCAATTTCAAGCATTGTTAATGCATGTGATCACGCGAATGAAAATCTAATCAGGGAAGTGTGGAATATTATGGTAGGGTGCAAAAATACATTAATATTGGGGTGAAGCAAGTTTCGTTTTCGTCAGAAAAAGAAGAAGGGAGGAGTGGAAGTAAAGATGAAAATACTTGAAATTGTGCTGTGTGTGTGTGTGCAAGTCACTTTTCAATGATCAGTGGGTTGAACGGTCTGTTCAGCATCAAAAGTTCTTCAAACGGGCTCATACTGAATGCAAGGATAATAAAAAAAAAGGGTATCATTTGTTTAAACTGCAAATAATGGATTTATTCAGTGCAAGTAGTTGTTTTCTATCTTTATTTTTGAGGCATCCTGTAATAAGAGCTATCCGAGTAAACAAATTTTTGGAAAAAAATTGAAATTTATATCTAAAGTAATTGGTTAAGACTTTTAAACTGAATTGATACTAATCCCACTGTCCTGAATTTCACTTCATGTTTAAAATTATTTCGTCTTAATCCCCTGGTTTTAAGTGAGAAAATAAAAAGTTCTCCAAATTCGATTCTTTTATCCTATTTACAATAACTTTTCCCATTAATTTCTTCATAATTTATTATATACCTCTTCATATATAGTGACTTCAGAGCAAACATTGTGTAACTTTAATGCGTTTGCATTTTTTACCCCTGAAAACAGAACCAAAGGTTTAAAATGTAAATGCGTTTCAAATCCTGAAACAAATTCTCAGATTTTGCTAAAAGTATGTTGCAGCATTCACAACATGCTTACACAGCATGTTTTCTATGAGGAACAAATTTGACTAACTAATAAACATGTTCGCTCTCATTTTGTCATAAAATTGGGCTTCTGTGACAATTATTTTAGCAACTTAATACATACATATTCTTGGTTTTATTTCTTGTATTAGCCAAGACGGGTTATTAAGAGTATTCAAATAATTAATTAAAAAAGATGTAACACTATTTATGTTCTGAAAAGCAAATATTTTTTTCAAAATTTGAAATATATTTTTTGGATTAAATAAAAGAAGAATTTTTAATTTTAGAGAATTTGTCGTTTTAGATAAAACTGGGAGTTAGATTTCTTTTAATATTATTTAGAAGTTCGTATTTTAAAACACCTATACGCAGCTAAACGCCTCTACAATAATATCTCACTCATTAAAAACCTGAAATAAGTCTCAGAAATTTAGTCAAGTGTGTTTTTGTTTTAAATAAAAATATAGCATCAGAAAAAGGTAAAAAAAGTATTTTTCTGTTTTAAAATATTTTATTTTAATTTTTTGTTATTTTTAATTCAAAATGTCAAAAATTATAACAGTGCAGCTATCTTCTCTCCCTTTCTTCCTCATCCTTAGAATAGACTAAGTCGAGTTATTAAGCCTTACCTAAGCATAAGCTTCTTTAAAAAAACTTTATGTTAATGAAAAAGAAAAGATAATGCCTCCTGCTTCTCCTAATTTAGGTCCAGATGTTGTGTAAAATCTATCATGGCCAAACCAATAAATTTTTTTATTGCGAAAAAAAAATGCAGCGTTGGGGCAACCTTAACTGTCGGGCAATTCGCCCCACATCATAAGGCTGAAAGCCCCACTTGAAGTAACATCACCGAACTAGTTGAAATAAGCAAAATGTATCTAAAATTAATTAAATTAATGCAAATCAATACAGATCGTAATATGAGCAACGAAATGAAAAAATCAGAATCAATTTTATTCTAGCAAAATGAACATGTAGCAAAATGAAAATGTAAAAGGTTTTAAACTGCGTCACACTTACCTTTCACTTTGCTATAAAGCTGTAACTACCTCTAAAAATTTACTGCAAAGGACTGTAGTGCATGCGTAAAACTCTTGTATGCACAAATGCTCTTGGACGGGTCGACGCAGCCGCACTCTGTTGCTGAAATCACGAAATATAGTTACTGGGACGTTTTACCTGGCGAAAAATGATACCCCGACTGACTCTATTATTTTGTCTCTAAAATTGTACTGCTGTATTGTACTGCTAACAAATTGCCCGTCAAGGTATGACGGGTGAAAATTGCTTTTTCATTTGAACGAAGCAATTGCCTCTTTGGTGATATTTTGATACTTGAAATTTTGACCCTCACTGCAATGGATTAACCCTTAACTCCAGTAGATAGCATTCATTATTGACCGCTTTTTCGTTTCTTCAATCACCTGAAATGACACAGTCTTACCAGTAAAAGAGTTAAGTTACCAGATCCAGTTCAGCCTTTGTTATAATTAAGCCTTTCCCTGCATTTTAAATATTATCAAAACACATTATCAAATTATCATGCCGTGGAGCTAGTGTCATTGTTCAAGACGTCAGCAGCCCTACTCGATCATTGGCTACTATATATACGAGGATGGTCTTTACTGTTTTCGAATTTTCACTCCTCTAAATTGAGCTTCACTCCCTTAAAAAATGTCAAGGAGCAATTTCACGTTAAAAAAAATAAATAAAAAAATTTGAATTCTGAAATTTTGAATTCAAATTATGTTTTTCGCAATCACGAACTGAGACAGGACTTTACTCATTGGAGTTCTTGTTTCTAGAAACAGCCCTCCTGTCCTCCCCCCCCCCCACCCAAGCCTGCCTCTCCTCCTGGGCGTTTACGTGTGCATAGTTGTGTGTGTGCGTAGACCTGGGTGTATGCACATAGGCGTGTGTGTGTGTGTGTGTGTGTGTGTGTAGGACATGGACGCATACGACCAGGAGAAGCGGATAGCTCAGGACCGGAGCGGCCGCGCCGCGCCGCCTGCAGAGGACGGTGGGCGGTGGTGCTGTAGAGGCTTCTGGTCCCAGCTGAAAAAGGCACGGACCTCAAAAACGGTTAAATGAGAACAATAAGCAATCGTGATTGCTCAAAAAACCTGTAGCTATATCTTTGCGTAAATTAAGAAAAATGAATTGTCCCGGATGTTTAAATATTACTTTTAGATCTTCCTGCACGTGAGACTATTTTCTAGCTAAACATCTTAACAGAAAGTGGTTATAAATGCAATTAGAGCACAAGATAAAATTTAATTTTTGTCGCTCTTTCCATTCGTAGTAAAAAATTGTGGACATTTAAATTGCTTTGCATAATAATCCCCAAAATAATGAACTTCAAGAACATATGTTGCTATTTGAACAACGTAGTGTTTTTCTGGTTTTTTTTTTTTTTTTTACGAGCGAACATTTTTTTTAAAAGTGCTTCAACGAAAAATTTCAAACTTTTCCGCAAAAACTCAATTACTGAAACCTTAAAGCAATTAGGCGAAGAAATTAGAAAATGTGCGTGAAACCTTTCAAAATATACTCGTATTTTCTATTTTTTACACTGTACCAGCTTTAGTTTCGAAAAAGGAGATTTTGAATTTTTATGCCGTACAATCAAAGAGATCTTTAAGGAATTGAAAACTTATAATAAAGGGTTTAATATTTACTTTCTTTTACAAAAAAGGAAGTATTGTATTCGCGAAAAAAAATTTCACTTAAAAATCGACCTTATTTCCATTTTACTCACCCCTGAATGAATGTTGAATTTTTCTTTTTTTTCGACGCGAACACACGTGGATAAGTGCCTAAGGACGTATAGCACTCGAAATATCCATTTTGACGATTCCCGAGTTAATTACAACGAGTTTTCTCGTGACGTCTGTATGTACGTATGTGCGTATGTATATCGCATAACTCAAGAACGGTACGTTCTAGAAAGTTGAAATCTGGTACGTAGACTCCTAGTGGGGTCTACTTGTGAACCTCCCGTTTTGGTTGCATTCGGGTGTTTCTAAAGGGATCTTTTGCCCCTTTTTGTGGGGAAATCATTGTTAATTTCGATGTAAACTCAAATATTTGCTGCTTTGCGGATACATTCATTGCGCATTTTGCCATACTCGCGAGTAATGATTATTTTTCCACCAGTCCTTTTTTTCTTTCTGTTAAAAAATTACTAAAATGATAATCCTCCCTTTTCTCCTACGCGTATCAAGTGGTTACAACTGAGCATTTGTTTTTTCATATGGCTTTGTATTTACTTTTTTCCTCTTTTTTTTCTGCTCATATTAAATCACAAAAACACCTCTGTGGCTTTAAAGCGTATCATCATATCGGGCCAGCAAGTTCGCACTTGCCGTGTTTTTGGAAGTTTGCACCGCACCCGGCGCCGGTGTAAGCGCCGGGTTATCAGTTTAACAAACCAATGCGAAAGGAAAGTTGTTTCTGTTAGTTGTTTTTTTTTTTTTTTTTTTGAAGATATCTGGAACGCAATTTAAACAAATTAAATATTTTTAAAAAATCTTAACTACTTACTGATAGCTAATTACCCTAAATCTGACAACCACGGACTTCGCCTAACTTCGGATCGTTGCCGAAAACTTTTACATTGCGCATGAAAAAAACTTTGAACGATCGCCTTTATGGATATTTCAAAAAGTTATGAACTTACTTTGAAATAATTACAGGCTAAACTCGCTAAAATTTCAGTACCTTAGTCCAAAAAAACAATGCTTAAAGCAGGAGATTAAGACTTAACCGCGAAATAAGAATTCCGCAAATGTTCCCAATCTTTACTCGAAAATTCGGACATTTTTCCGATTTTAGCTCAATCCTTTTGGCAAAAAACTAAAGACATAAAACACATCCTGGCATAATTTTATATGATCTTCCCGTTAATGTTAATTAACGGGATTATATTTATTAATTCCGTTTAGAATTAAAAAGACTTAAATTACAGATTCTAAGCTATGCGAAAAAAGCGGGACACGCCGATTATGAATTTATCAAATTTTTCATAATTGCTTAAGAAAAAAAAGCATGTTTAATAATGCTACCAAAAATTCAAAAGGAAAATGTTATTATTTTTTATTCAAAACACATTTTGAATTCATTTCCGATCATTTCGAAGAAAGTTCCAAGCATATCATTTTCTCCCTTTTCAAAATAGTTTATTTACACCATATGCGCCGCACCTGCTATATCCGCCGCATTGGCAATTTTAAAACTTTTTTTTCTCGTAAGTGCCGCGGCGCTTACGTCCGCAAACACGGTATAGTTTTGGAATCCTTGTTTGCATTGGGCTATTAAGGGACCAAAGACAGATAGGGGACTTGCTCCTAGTGGTATCTCTCATCTTCATAAATAACACTTTTGCTACTAGATTTATCGCACTTGTTTTTGTCCCCTCCCTCAACAGAACATTTCCAAGAAGCAGCGAATTGCTAGTTTTTCCTTCATTCTCAGAAATTTGTGTATCCTATTGATTTCTTGACTTGACAGCTTAAGAAAAGATAGGTCCCACCAATGTCTGATCTGTAGTGGAGATATAATTCCCAAAAATATGTGAGCTTACGAATGCAAAGATATCTGCTAAAAGAAGCTTAGTTTCAAAATTTTAAAATTTAGCTTAGGTCTTTGCATCCACAGGCTCACATAATTGAACTAGTTCCTTATAACCTTAAAGCATATACTTGCAAGAATGTTTTTTTTTTTTTTTTTAACTTGATAGATAATGATTAGCTTGCAGATACTTTTGAGTTGCGTGCACAGATACTTTGTATTTTTATCTGACTCTGTTATAGGGTAGGCAACCATTCACTGCACAAAAACACATTCACACAAAGAAAGGACAAGGACAGGAGAGACAAAGTACGTCCGTGCCCGAGTCGGGATGCGAATCCGGATCTTCCTGTCGCAGTCTGACTTCTCTGACCACTAGATAAGGCAGGCGGCCATTAAACAGTTACCCAAACTTTACTAAAATTAGTTTTTGACACAGTTTTGCCGCAAAAAACGTATACAAAATTCACATATGCTGAAAAGAGCTTCGGTTCAAAGCTTAGAAATCCCAGTCAAGAAAAGAAGTTTTCTCAGTCTGCACTTGAATGACCTGTGGTCATTCACATACAGTCTTTGCCACAAATAAAGTATGAACGAACGAGCTTTTTATTTTTTACAGTTAACCCGAGAACGATCATGCGGGTGACTGAGTAACACCAATCAGGTTTACCTAAAATTTTCTATAAATCATAATTTTCTATGTTTTTCATAATCTTCAAGTTTACATTTGCACGCCAGTATTCAGACCGCAAAGCAATATAAATGCAAAAAGAGAGCTAGAGAACGCAAAACTATGCTGCTTAGATTGAGAAATTTCGAGGCAGTAACAGTCGCACGGGGTGACTGAGTAACCCCAATTAGTTTTAGCAAAAATTCTCTATAAATCACAATTTTCTATCTTTTCATAATCTTTAAGTTTGCACTTGCACGCCATTATTCAGAGCACAAATGTAAATTTGAGCAAAGCAATATAAATGCAAAAATAGAGCTAGAGAACGCAAAACTATGCTGCTCAGAATGAGAAATTTCGAGGCAGTAACAGTGGCGCGGGGTGACTGAGTAACCCCAATCAGTTTTAGCTAAAATTCTCTATAAATCACCATTTTCTATCTTTTCATAATCTTCAAGTTTGCACTTGCACGCCGTCATTCAGAGCACAAATGTAGACTTGAGCAAAGCAATATAAATGCAAAAAGGGAGCTAGAGAACGCAAAACTAGGCTGCTCAGAATGAGAAATTTCGAGGCAGTAACAGTGGCGCGGGGTGACTGAGTAACCCCAATCAGTTTTAGCTAAAATTCTCTATAAATCACCATTTTCTATCTTTTCATAATCTTCAAGTTTGCACTTGCACGCCGTCATTCAGAGCACAAATGTAGACTTGAGCAAAGCAATATAAATGCAAAAAGGGAGCTAGAGAACGCAAAACTAGGCTGCTCAGAATGAGAAATTTCGAGGCAGTAACAGTGGCGCGGGGTGACTGAGTAACCCCAATCAGTTTTAGCTAAAATTCTCTATAAATCACCATTTTCTATCTTTTCATAATCTTCAAGTTTGCACTTGCACGCCGTCATTCAGAGCACAAATGTAGACTTGAGCAAAGCAATATAAATGCAAAAAGGGAGCTAGAGAACGCAAAACTAGGCTGCTCAGAATGAGAAATTTCGAGGCAGTAACAGTGGCGCGGGGTGACTGAGTAACCCCAATCAGTTTTAGCTAAAATTCTCTATAAATCACCATTTTCTATCTTTTCATAATCTTCAAGTTTGCACTTGCACGCCGTCATTCAGAGCACAAATGTAGACTTGAGCAAAGCAATATAAATGCAAAAAGGGAGCTAGAGAATGCAAAACTAGGCTGCTCAGAATGAGAAATTTCGAGGCAGTAACAGTGGCGCGGGGTGACTGAGTAACCCCAATCAGTTTTAGCTAAAATTCTCTATAAATCACCATTTTCTATCTTTTCATAATCTTCAAGTTTGCACTTGCACGCCGTCATTCAGAGCACAAATGTAGACTTGAGCAAAGCAATATAAATGCAAAAAGAGAGCTAGAGAACGCAAAACTAGGCTGCTCAGAATGAGAAATTTCGAAGCAGTAACATCGTGGGGAGAGTGAGTTACCCCATTAACACGTGAATTCCAAGAAATGATTGCTTCGCGCGGAGAAAGAAAAGAAAAGTAAAAATAACACTTTACCTACCAAGGGGACTGTTAGATAGGAAGATACTGAAAGGGTATTTTGTTGTAAGTTACAGCCCTAAAGCCAAGGCTAAGGCAGAAACACTTAAAATACACCGCCAGCTCAGTTATTCCATCAAAGGACTGCAGTTTCGTGATCCATCCATGATGGAATAACTGAGCTTTCGGTGTAATTTAAGTATTTCTGCCTTAGCCCTGGCTTTAGGGCTGTAACTTACTACAAAATACCTTAGCTTTGCCATCAATCTTTGAGTTGAACCGCACCATTGCTGCGGTCGCTCATCTGGTTTGCTATTTTTGCATTAGCTACCAGTTTGTTTGGCTCTCTTGGCTCTCTTAAGAGATTTTTCGCCTCCAGCTCATGTGATTCCTATTCCGGGCTGATGAGTGCTAAAAAGCACGAAACTGCAGTCCTTTGATGGAATAACTGAGCTGGCGGTGTATTTTAAGTATACTGAACGGGTGATTGACTACAGATAAATATTTACTCTGCAACAGGTGTTTGGATAAGAATGGGGCGACTGTGTGCCCCGCTCGAGATCTCTTGGGGTAAAAATTAACTGTTTTTTTTTAAACAATAACTACCAGGTTTTATTTAGCATTCGAATTTTAATTTTTTAAAATAATAATTGCAACGGTTTAAAAAATGTGTAAAATCATTTGGTGCCTAAAATAAAAGACGTATAGAAATAGATCATGTTGTACAATAAACGTTGGCGTACTGGTAGGCTCGTTTACATCTGGACGAACTGCTTTATGTTTCTGAAAATTCGATGCATGTATGACAGTTTTGGTTTAAAATTAAACAAGCAGATATAGAACTTATACTCTAGACACATTGATGTTTTTACCAAAAACCGCCTGCGAAATCGAATACCAACAACACATTAAAATTTATAATTCAACGAAGCTTCCACAGAAGTCTCATTTCGCTTAAGGTAAAGGATCTAATGAATTATTCATTCCGTCTCAAATTTAAGTGTAAGGAAACACTATTTGATAAATAATGCGAGCAGTTCCAAGAGTAAAAGCATGGCTTGATGTTTTTTTTTTTTTTTTTTTTTTTTTTGTCTTCTGCCAGCGTCATGTTCAAAGTTTTGTCACGCATTGTCTCGGGGGGATAAAACAGAAACATAGTTGATACTAAAAAAATTCATCTTTAACGTTTGAGAAACAATTTTACTTATCCTTCTGAAAAATATCGCCGTATTTATGTGACACAAAATTGAATTTTGAGTTTACTTTTCGTTAGTCACACTCTCTCCGTCCCTAACTAATCGCTATATTTAAGGCGATTATCTTCTCCCAAATTAACTGTTACATTTGAATTCTTTTGTTCTAAATGATTTTATGACTTTTTTAAAACAATAATCAGAGATTTCAGAACTGTCATTTAAAATTACTTAGTGCTTACTTAACATTCCCTATTGCCCCTTAAATTTGGTTCAAGGTTTCAGTGTGCGAACATTCTAAAGATTACCAAAGTTTCTAAGAACTCTCCAACCAGTAATCGCATAAACTGATTAATTTATTTCGATCTCATTAGATATCAAACTGATTTTTCTGGTATACTGGTGATGAAAATAATTTTCTATCTCAATAGAAAAATCTTCTGAAAAACCCAGAAATCCCGTTTAAAGCCAGTCGTGTCTCTGGAACTTCAAAGTAATCTTAGATAGGGATAATATAACAGCTCCATAAGCAGTAAACCAATCATGGCCAAAGCTAAGCCAGAATTGAAAGTAATGACTGCAATTCTTGCAAAGCTAAGTAGTAAAAAGACTTATTCGCTCAATTCGGGAGCTTAATTAGTCAAGACGAGCCGTTATTAACTTTAAGTCCATACACCTCACAAATACTCTCAGTTAATCTTTAAACTGGGAGTTATAAATATTTTTTACAACAGAGAGAAGTCTGCATTCCTGCAACTTTTAGCCATTCAGGAAACTTTTTGACAATGATACTTGATATTTCCAGGAAGAAGATAAAAACCGTTGAAACCCCGAAACGTTACACAGAAATACTCAGTAACGTTTCTGAATTTTTTTTTACAGTGTAGGATGTTAATTGATAGCGTAGTTTCCTGAAATCTCTAAAAACTGTTCAAACAAAATCATAAAATAATCCTACAAAATAATCAGTACAAAAGTATTCAAATGCAGAAACTCATTTGGGGATTATGGCAGTGAGAAGCAATAGGATGTAAGTTGACTTTTTACAGTTTCGAGTAAAACGCGTTAAAATTTCAGATTCCACGTCGGCTTTCATTGAATGTTTTATCTAAATTGTGTTGTATAGCACCCACCAGAACTACTAATACCATCTCTCCACCTAAAACAGAGGAGAGGTTCTCCTATCATTTGTACTAATTATTTCCAAATTTTTAATTTTTTCTCTCACATACCTTTGCTTCTCACTGCGTTATGTGATTTATAAGCATCAAATATCTGTTTTTCCTCATTGAACTAGCAATTATTTTATTGAAATCCAATCGTACTTAGCGATACGTTGTTCAGTGGATGTATTGCTTCGTCCATTTTTTGATTTTTCCTGTAAATGACCTTTTTATAAATCCACTTTGTATTCTTCGTCAACGCGCTTAGTGAAAAACGCAACGACACAAACAAATTAATTAAGCTTCATAGCAGGCCCCTCTCGGAAGACGTATACATATGTGCATATATTTTTTGATTTAAATACGCATTTGATGCGTATTCTTTTGGTGTAAGAAGGGGCACGAATATTCTCCTAAGATCTTGTAGAGACCAACCACCTCCATTCGTCTAAACTTGAAATTTATACAATCTAAAAAGTACTATAGTAGTGCTGCTAAAAATAAATCATGTTAGGTTGTGTTAAAAGCGGACTGTGTCTTCTTGTGCTATCTCTGTCAGACTACTGACAGGGCATGGAATGTTTTGTGCTCATTTGTTTAATTTTTATCTGTCTTACCTTCATGTGTTTTGTGTGATTCTGGACAATTCATGGACACTGATCGCATGGGCGTGTGCTCTGTACTTAGAAATTTCGACCAGGGCTGCAGAATCGGAGCAAAAATGTCCAACTCTGGCTCCTACTTCGACACCAAAAATTTCAGAACCTTTGACTCTGACTCTGACACCTTTACCAAAAAATCAATCCGACTAAGGCTCCGCAAGCACTGGAAGAGTGGCAGACTTTGAGGGAGAATGACCAACACCGACTCCGACTCTTGAAGCCTTCGACTCCCGATTTTGACTCATCTACTCCAAAATCAACCCAACTCCTACTCCGCAGCCCTGATTTGGACTGCACCGTAAAAAAATTATTTGAGATCTCGTCGCCTTATGGCCTATGGTCAATTCCGACGCATTTGATAACCAATAAGAAAAAACAATCTTCTGCAGCAATATTTGGCTAAAAAATATTCCATGGTAACAAGGTTTAAATTTTTCTAAATGTAGTAATTTTCCACTGAAATTGGGTGATTCGACGTCAACTCACACACTTAAAAATTTAGTGCTCACAGATTATAGCAATATTTTGCAGGTTCATACCCATTTATTAAGTGGTATAAAAAAATGACACTTTAGCTGTTGTAGGTTTTTAGATATAAGGGGTTGAAATTTTAATCTTTTGCTCCACCGGCTCATACTTGCCTGACCATAACTCTAGAACAAATAAAGATAGAAAGTTGAACTTTATATATTTTGAGAGCTTATATTAAGAGCTTTAAAAAAATATATTACATGATACAAAAACGCAATTTGAATTGACCTTTGACCTTGATTGTTTCCAAAAGTTATAATTTTAAAAATCTGAAAAAATATATTTTGTATACACTATTATTTTCTTTATTTGTGCCAAGTTTCATGTTGGGACAACACTGGAATCATGCATATTTTAAACTTTAATTGCCATCAATTGAAAGTCAAATCTGAGTGCCCAAATGTGTCATAATCATGCTGATAATACAACATTAGAAAAATGAAAAATTCATTCAATGTGATGTACAATGAGTAAATTACATAAAATAATTATACAAGTTATCCATGCAGTCAAACTTAACTTAACAGTTACACACTTCTTCTTGACAATGCATTGCTAGGTTGCTTTCTGTTTCTGCAATTTTTTATTTCCTTTCAATTTCTGCACTTGAGTAAAAACTGGTCTCAAGTCTTCACGCACACAATGTTATGGCAGATGAAAAGGATTACAACCAGGTGCGCCCCGATGAAAGATCATGGGAGGCCAATATGAGCTTCTAAAAATATCATTATTCAACAAGTTTTGTCTGATCATTCAACAAAATTATCTTCATTCGGCAAAATTTGAAGTTCTTTTTGGCAAAATTATGATTATTCGGCAAAATTTAATGTTCCATTCAGCAAATTAAGAGTTTCTGACCTCCTAAAAATTAAAACTTTGGGTCGCGTTTGCTTGCAACAGACTAAGACTCCAATGCAATCACATGTTTAGGTAAAAAAAAGTTCTAAAAGCAATTCATTACTTGTAGCATTCTATTAGGACTTAGTAAACACGAGGCGGTTAGTTGAACCAATTGTTCAAAAGAGTTGCTTGTTAACTCGTTGATTGGCGTATTCCATTGTCTTCACACGAGGCAACTTCGTAGATTTAATTTTTCTTTTAAAAATACCACACAACGCTGTTAAAACTGAACTGAGTTGACTCAACAAATTTACTCGTGTTTAGATCGAATGCTTGACAATGTCCCGAAGAGCTGAATCAACTAAAACGTTGATACAACTCATCGGGATGAGAATCTTATTGTTGTTGAATTGTGCCAGCAAGGCTGGCAATTTGCGGTGCGCTGCTTCACTTTTCCAAGTGTACCGTAATTTGGTGTGAAGTTCGACTTCCTCATTACACACATGCCCTAGGGACTCGTTAATAGGGCAGATACAGTAGTCAACCATTCACAGCATAACAACACATTCACACAAAATAAGGACAAGGACAGGAGAGAGAAAGTACATCCA
Organism: Uloborus diversus; assembly: GCF_026930045.1. Classification (NCBI taxonomy): domain Eukaryota; kingdom Metazoa; phylum Arthropoda; class Arachnida; order Araneae; family Uloboridae; genus Uloborus; species Uloborus diversus. The sequence continues at coordinate 130,521,456 of NC_072737.1, read as the reverse complement.
TGCTCGAGCCGGGATTCGAACCCGGGACCACCCCATCGCCGGCAGGGAAAATAGCATCTGTAAGTCAATCTGCAGACGATATTTAAAAAAGAGCAAATATAATTTTGAAATTGTTATACATTTCTAATTTATCATCCGCCAAACGTTGCTTTATCATTATTTTTCAATTTATCGTCAAACATCCGTTGCACGAAGCATTAAATTACAGCCGATCCCCTAATTGTCCCAACATGAAACTTGGCACAAATTAAGAACACAATAGTGTGTATAATATACATTTTTTCCAGATTTTCAAAATAATAACTTTCGGAAATATTCAGGGTTAAAGGTAATTTTGCATGACCTTTAAAATTTAAGGTTGCATTTTTGTATCATGTAATATATCATCTTAAAGCGCGTTTTAAGAGCTTTAAATGGTATCAAGTTTTTGCATGTAGTGCAATTAAAACAAAATTTATGTGCGTTCAAAAGCTACTCCATTTACCAAAATTCGATTTTTTGTAATGGTCCCCAATCAAAGAATATTTGTATTAAAAATTAAAAAATTTTCGGTTTTTACCTTTATTACTAAACACTATCTCTGCATAAAATTTTACAAAAATCGGAAGGGATCAGCTTGAAAATCTTACTTTTTTGATTGATTTGATGTGGAATGACCCAATTCCTTCTTCCAGCCAAAACCTCTTCAAAATACTTGAGTTCATTTTTAAGATTGCACTGTATTTCATATGATTTATACATTACACTGTATTTATTATAACACATAGAACCACTTGCTTTATTTTTTATTTATCCATTTGATTCTATTTTTTTTAAATCTATGCAACAAAACAATTTAGAACCAAGTAACATAATTACCATTTCTTAACACACGATATAACTTTAATCTACCCTCACTAAAAGTCAACGAATTTTCGGAATAACAGCGTTTTCCTTTTGAACACAAATGCGCTGTTGGAAATCAGTGAAAGGCGTTGAATTGCTAACAAATATTTTCTACCGTTACAGTTTCTTACTGTGATATAAATACTTATCTACCTTCTTTCGCAAAAGCTGTCACAAACGTATTTAATGGCAAACGTGGACTGGAAGCTCCTAATCTTTTGCTTTCATATAGCAATATGGAAGATGAATTGGATATTTGTGTGGCAGTTACTTTTATCTGCAGGCATTTTCCGACAATATTCCGTGGGTTTGTTGCTTTAAGTTAACAGTTATTTCCGCAAGATTGTTTGGATTTGCTTCTTTCTCTAGTTATTGTTTTTAACTAATATTTGTGACATTCGGTACAGGGATTCCCCGAGGGGAGGACACTGTGACCTCTCAAAAATATCCTTATTCTTCATATTTTGTCTGACGATTCGACAAAATTATCATCATTTGGCAAAATTTGGCGTTCTATTCGGCAAAATTATCATCATTCCGCTAATTGTAGAGTTCTATTCGGCAGAATTATCATTCGGCAGAATTTGGAGCTGTTGTTCTATTTGTCAAATTGAGAATTTCAGCCCTCCCAAAAATTTAAGTTCGGGGCTCCCCTGATTTGGTAGATCATCATGATATTTTGAATTCACGAAACAAAGTGGTTATGCTGAAAGTTTGCTCTTGCAAACATTGTCGACTCTTATAGTAATAAAAAGAAAAGGGGAGGGGGGGGGATCTATTTTGTTATATTTTACTGCAGGAGTGAAATAAATTTCTGAATGTATTTTTGATTTTTTACACAACTTTTTTCCTTCCTAATTGGTTATAAATACACTTTCAGTTTTCAACATTTAAAATAAATGACATTAATGGATATAAACAGCCGTTACTTACAGGGTGTCCTGCAAAAGACTGAATGTTTTCAAAAATTTATAATAGGAGAACGGTTAATGATAAAAAAGAAATTCTTGCAGAAAATTCATGAGGTGGACGCTAAATTTTTCCCCTCAGAGCTCCAAATTTTATTCCAAAAATCTTTCGATAGATGGCTATGCACATAGTAAGCCGGTAAGTCAAAAAAGAAGAATTGAAATTCACCGATTTTTCCTCCTATTGCGTCATAGGATTATAGCGAGGATTGTTTCAAAATATTGCTTTGTTCTTTTGTTCATTATTTTCGAAAAATTACGTTGTCATCTTATATTTTCTTTATATATATATATATATATATATATATATATATATATATATATATATATATATATATATATATATATATATATATATATATATATATATATATATATATTTAAAATTTAAATTTACGGGCTCACTAACTGCAGCGCCATCCGTGCAAACATTTTCTTCTAAAATTTGGATCTCAGGGGGAAAAAATTCACGGCCCACCACATGAATTTTCTGCAAGAATTATTTTTTTTTTATCATTTATTGTTTTCCTGTTTTCCTGTGATGAATTTTTAAAAACAGTCAGTCTTTTTCAGGACACCCTGTATTTGGTATTTTAAAGTTAGTGCATAGCACAGTTTACTTATTCAATGTCTGCAAGTTTTTGAATATTAACTTATGAACAGGCCGACAATTTTAAAACATCCTAGATTAACCGTTGCAGTCATGTTTGTCTTGTCTATACTGAAAAGGTTATGCTTAAAAATATCCGAAAATTAAAGAAAAACTGAAAATTTATAATTATAAAAATTGCTTCGAGGTGAGCATTCTCATATCTTGGGCTAATTTTGTACCATATTGTTTATGGAATAATTAAATCGTCGTTTGCCCACACGTAGAAAGTAGACAAACATATATTTCAATTTAAATTATGCCTAAATATTGCCGAAAATTAAAGAAAAACAACTGAAAATTCATAATTATAAAAATTGCTTCGAGGTGCGCATTCTCATATTTTGGATCAATTTTGTCCCATTCTTTTATGGAATAATTAAATTGCCGTTTGCCCACACGTAGAAAGTAGACAAACATATATTTCAACTTTATTTATGCTTAAACATTGCCGAAAATTAAAGAAAAACAACTGAAAATTCATAATTATAAAAATTGCTTCGAGGTGCACATTCTCATATCTTGGATTAATTTTGTACCATATTTTTTATGGAATAATTAAATCGTGGTTTGCCCACACGTAGAAAGTAGACAAACATATATTTCAATTTTAATATGAATAAAGTCTTGCTCTTTTTCAAAATTTTGAATTTTATACAGCACTATTATGCATATCAATATACTATACTAAACTAAACTCAGTGGTCCAACGTTGTTCAGTTCCCAAGCACGCTTGTTTAGTTCCATCTTATCGACCAACTAAAGAGGTGAAAGACTGAGTCGACTGTGCCCAACCCCGGTCAACGGGATCGAATCACGAAATTCTACCCACTGAGTCAAAGGGCTTCAAAAGACCAGTTATCTATTTTAATACATTTTCCTCTGTTTAATTTTGTGCTGTAAAGTATCAATGTCAAAAAAATTTAAAATCTTAGAAAACATTGAATGCTTTAAAAGTATTTTCAAAGATATTCAACAATATTCCGTAGTCGGTTCATAAGTACCCGCTTACGAAAACATAATTAACAGTCATCTCAAATACGAACAAATCAACCAATAAAACATTTGTATTACTTTTTTAGCAGTTAATAACCTCTATTTGCTTCCAAAATTACTGCATATATTTCGTAAAATGACATGGATATATTTTATGCCAGAGGATGCTCTACTGGAAACTATTTGGATGTCTAAAATTTTAATTAAAAATCAACTCAGTAGATTTGCAATTGAAGCGTTTAGAGTCAAAAGAGACACGAAAACATTTAACTCTGCCTGCCTGCTAAATTTTCCCAAACATTTGAAAAACCTTCTGTGAATGACTTTTTATTATTATTATTATTACTAGCATTGTATAATTATTTAGGAATTTAAAAAAAAATCTGAATTATTGTGTTTTGAAGTCATTTGCCCTTTTTTTTGAGCATTCATGATAGCTTATTGTTCTCATTTGACGGTCCTTGGCTTTGTGGTTCCTTTTTCAGCTTGGACCAGGTGCCTCTGCAGCATCACCGCCTCTGGCCCTGAGCACTGTCCCCCGGTAGCTGCTTCTCCTGGTCCGTGGCGTCTATGTCCTACACACAGACACGCATCGTTACGCACATACACACTCCCACACACAAGGCGTAACACACATACACACACGCCTAAGTGCATACACACAGATCTACGTACACACACAAGCCTATATATGCACGCACGTGCGCCTGTGCACACATACCCAACTATACACACGTAACCCCCAGGAGGAAGGGCAGGCATGGGGGAGGGGGCAGGAGTCGTTTCTAGAAACAATAAGTCCAATGAGTAATGTCCTGATGTAGTTGCGAAAAACATAATTCTGAATTCAAAATTTCAGAATTCAAATTAATTTTATTCTTTTTTTTAATTGTTTTTTTTAAAATTTTATATTTCAATTTATTTATGTTCCAATTGAATTCATGTGGTATCTCACTTTTACGTCACTTTAAAAAATATGCGTTGTTTAAGCACTTTATTTTATGGATGTTTTTCGTGCTATCGGTACGTTTTTGGAGTGGAAAAGGCAATGATTGAGCCGTTTCTGAAATAAAACGGATTATGGGCCACGGTTTTTGCCCTGATTGATAGGGATTCCACTTTGGGGCGGGATAATATAGAGACCAGTAGTTCCTAATCTTTTGAACCAATCGCCATCCTCAAGAGGTTGGCTGACGCTAATCAATATTTTCTTCCTTAAAAAAATCCCATAAGATGGCGCTAGTGAACATTGGTATTATTTAAAACTAGAAAATCGCCCGTCAAGATATGACGGGTGAAAATTGCGTCTACATTTAAACGAAGCCGTTGCCTGTTTGGTGATATTTTGATAGTTGAAACTCCAGTGAATTAATCCTAAACTCCAGTAGATTATTGATGACCACTTTTTCGTTTCGTCATTCCCGTGAAATGACACAGTCTTACCAGTAAAGCAGTCAAGTTAACGGATCAAGTTCAGCCTTGTCACAATAAAGCTTTTCCCTGCATGTTAAACATTACCAAAACAAATTTTCAAAATTATCATGCCGTGGTGCGCGTTCCATCGTCGATGACGTTAGGAGCGTTACTCGATCATCGACTATTATATATGTGAGGATTTAAATGCCTAATTTTTATTTCAGATAAAATATGTACATTCAAGTCATTTTATCCAGTCACTCTTAATCTTGAAAAGTAATAAATAAAAACAAAAAAAAAAATTGTCATTTTTACATTTTTGTTTCTTTCTTTTACAAAACGAACTGATAGGTATTTGAAAGGAAAAACTTAAACTCAATGACTTACCTCTTAAAAACAGAAGTTATTTTTTTATGAAATTATTTTCGTTTTAGAATTGGAGTCCGGGGAAAATAAAACACAATTAAGTTTAGTTAGTTTTAAAAAACTGAAAATTCATAAATTTGATGAAGCATGATACTTAAAGGTTAACCTCTTTCAAGTTTAACCGGGGTGTGAGAAGGAAGCTCCTTATCTTTAATATGTTTTTATTTAAACTGTAATTCCTTGTCTGAACTCTGAAGAAACGGTTTCGTATGCGTTTCCAGTTTCAATATTTCTTGGTTTTTTACTATATTTTTTAAATCTTTTAAATACCCATCATCCCCTTTCCTCGTATCGTCCCTCAAGAACTTATCCCCCTTTCAGGAGCCAATTCTCCTCTTTGGTGAAACTACAAGTGTATACAAAGCTACATCAAATTATGAAGAAAAAAAAAGTTTTTGAAAATTCATGGTTTGAGCTAGCTGTCCTTGAATAAACTCCTGATGTCTACTGGTTTGTAATGAGGGTTTATTGTCTCTGAAAGAAGGACAGGAATCTCGTTATTTCCCCTTTACTATCTAAACTGCGAACGCTGTTTGTTGACATCTTAGTTTACTTTCCTTTTTCCAGTAATGAAACGTTTCGGCCAAGATATATGATAGCGTCTGAAACATTAACAAATCTGACAATAACACTGGTTATTCATTACTAATAGTTTCTGGATGCTGTTGTTGATATTAGTCTTTTGTATTGATGATGCTAACGGATTGTTAGCTCAACGATTCATTGCAGATGCCTCTGTATAAACTAATGTTTTTTTGTTGCTATTTATAAGAGTTTTTAATTACTACAAACATAACATAAAGGATTGAATGAGGAATGCAATAGGAATGTGGATGAGTTTACTGTGTAATAAGAAAGTGTCCCTTCAGAATCGCCAAGTGTCCGCCAAAGTGTAACACCACTTGAGTTTACATCGAAATTAACAATGATTTCCCCACAATAAGGGACAAAAGACCCCTTTAGAAACACACGGATGCAACCAAAAGGGGAGGTGGACAACTAGACCCCACTAGGAGGCTACGTACCAAATTTCAGTTTTCTAGGACATACCGTTCTTGAGTTATGCGACATACATACGCACATACGCACATACATACATACGCAGTACATACACACGTCACGAGAAAACTCGTTGTAATTAACTCGAGAATCGTCAAAATGGTTATTTCTCGTGTCTATACGTTCTTAGGCATCTATCCACGTGTGGTCTAGTCGAAAAAAAAAACTCAACATTCATTCGGGGGTGAGCAAAATTTAAATTAAGGTCGATTTTTGAGTGAAAATTTTTTTGCGAATACAATACTTCCTTTTTTGTAAAAGGAAGTAAAAATTTGTTAATCGTTTTAGAAAACGTAATTTGCGTAGTTGGCGATTTCAAAAAAAAAAAAAAAAGGCACCGTATACCATCATTTTTTCCTAGAATGTATCTCAAAGCGTATGAGAAAGATATGTCTTTTTTGATGTATCCCCTATTATTTTAAGTTTTATAGAATCTATCAAATGGGGAGTAACATCACTGCCAGAGGGTGACACCTTTTCTGAGGGTTGACACCAAAAATGTATCGAAGAACTTATGAAAAAAATACATATTTACTTTCTTGAGTATTGTATCTGATATTTTAGCCATTATATAGAATCTATCAAATGTTGTAGTTACTAAAGCGGGAGGAGGGAGGAGGAGGCTGTCGTCCCGGAGGACTGGGGGAGTGGCACCCTATCTAAGACCGTATGAAAAAAATCAAACTAAAAAAATTCCCTGGCAATTTAAATTATATACAGTTTTTAAAACGCATTTGCAAGGGGGGGGGGATGAGGGGCGCACCGTATGCTATTTAAATGGGGATAAGAGTTAATAAAAATTTTAAGCATTTCATTTCTGAAATTACTTCTGAATATTTTAAATCGTATTCACACACACAATTTACTTTTGTGTGTGAATACAGTGTGAATAAAGTTTTTACATATTTTACTTTTAATAGAAAGGGGGTAACGCAACCATTTCAAAATACATTTCTCTTTATTTCCGTTTGTTGAATTAAATTTCTGTTAAGACAAAATTGGCTAACCTTTCGAATGGTGAAGCCAAGAATGGAGTCAGGCTGTCTCGCCTGTCTGAAACTAGGTTTTTATATCTACATGATTTTTTTGTGACTTTTGGAACATTCTGAATTGTGCGGCACGTTTATATATGACTGTGCGTGCCATATTTAGTTTCGTTATGTTTTCTTCACTTGAGGTGGGAAACGTAATGAATTCCTTTTTTAGTAAATATACCTAATTTTAAACTCCGTATACAGTATGATTAATTTGGAAAGATTATTTCATGACTGAAATTTATTCTCATATTTATGGCTGCATTCAAGAAAAGATAATTTGCACTATATTTTATCTTTTTTTACGTGTTCTTTTATCGGCAACGTATTTAATCAATCTTTTCTGTTTTTTGTCACGTTATTTTGCAATTGTTTACATTTTTTGATTCTATATCATTCGATTCTTTAATTACTTATTTCAAAATCATATTTACATTTAAGTGTTCTTCTTTGATTGAAAATTTTGTGAAGGATAATGTTTTTGGAATTGCACGGGTGAAACGACAGTCAAAAAATGCGTTTTTTGGCCTTCACATCCGAGATAATTTCGGGTGAGAGCCTTCTATCCGCGCTAGCCTCTCTACCAAAAGACTGGCGATATATCGACAAGTGTCCACCAAATTATAACACCACTTGAGTTTGCATCGAAATTAACAATGATTTCCCCCCAAAATAGGGCAAAAGCACCCTTTAGAAAAACCCGATTGCAACCAAAATGGGAGGTGCACAACTAGGAGTCTACGTACCAATTTCAACTTTCTAAGATATACCGTTTTTGAGTTATGCGACATACATACATACGTACATACGGATGTCACGCGAAAACTCGTTGTAATTAACTCGGGAATTGTCAAAATGGACGTTTCGGCGATCTATACGTTCTTAGGCACTTATCCACATGGGGTCGAGTTGAAAAAAAAAAAAACCCTCAACATTCATTAAGGGGTGAGCAACATGGAAATTAAGGCCGATTTTAGAGTGAATTTTTTTTCGCGAATACAATACTTCCTTTTATTGTAAAAGGAAGTAAAAATCAGAACTACATCGTGTTTTGAGATTTTAGCCCATTTTTTTGTATAATATGTCTGACCTATTAGGCTTAATAACGCTTTTAAGTTTTTTCCCGGTGATTTTACAGTCTTTTTACTTCCTTTTACAAAAAAAAAAAAAGTATTGTATTCGCGAAAAAAATTTCACTCAAAAATCGACCTGAATTTCCATTTTGCTCAACCCCGAATTAATGTTGAGTTTTTTTTCAACCCGACCATACGCGGATAAGTGCCTAAGAACGTATAAAAACTCGAAGTATCCATTCGAATTTTTATGCCGGTACAATCAAAAAGGCCTTTAAAAAAGTGAAAACTTATAATAAAGGGTTTAATTTTTTAAAATAAATATGAGCTACAAGATGTGTCAAAAGATGTTTATTAAATCTCACTTTTTTAAAAGTTTTTTACTTTGCAAATTTCAGCCATCCATCATAAGTCAAGCACGTTTCGTAAGCAATTAGCATTTTAAGCAATAGTCTGTTAAGAAATTTAAGAAAACTAAGTAATTACTTCCTTTTACGAAAGAGGAAGTATCGTATTCACGAAAAAATTTTCACTCAAAAATTGACCTTAATTTCCATTTTACTCACCCCCAAATGAATGATGAGGCTTTTTTTTCGGGACGTTTAACAATGTGATGCATTGATTCAAGATCATTGATAATTCTGCATTGGACTGTTTTGAGACAAAAGAAAACACTAAAACTGATTTCGTGCTTAAGAAAACTCTGTTAGGGAAAATATCTTTGAATTCTAGTCATGGAACCGGTTCATTGACGGCATACTACCCCTATTCCTACTGTAAATACGTTTTTATGTAGCTATTTTTTTTTTTTTTAATCAATGATGATGTATTCTACAAATTAAAGCCGAAGGTGTGAGTACTGCATCCAATTTTATTCAGTTTTGGTTAAAAGTAAATACAGAAACATTTTTATTATCTTTAGAAACTCTTTATTTGTTCTGATTTTCAATTTGGCGTTCTTCAAAATAAATGCGTGGACATAATTTGCTGTATAAAAAAGGTTAAGAGTTTTTATTCTTTTTATAAATGAAAAAAATGATTTTTACAATACCTGAGCAGCAACTGATATCAATGATGCTGAAAATGGATATAAAACGAAATCAAACCAGCAGAAAAATAATGAGTGTGCTTTTCGAAGATAGTATCGACTTTTTAGGAAAATTCTGAGCACGGCGATGTCTACACGAAAGTAAGCTTTAACCCTCAAAAAAATTAATATAAACTTGTTTCATGAGTCTAATTTCTTAAGAAATTGCTAAATGTTTTACCAGAATATATTGCAAGAACTTAAACATTCGTGTACTTCATATTGTTACGCGTTCGATGCAACTTCAAACTTTCGACACAGTTCTTGAGGCAAGCACAGGAGATTTATTTACAGCTATGTACAGGAAATGTAGTTACAACTGCTAAATCAACCATAGCAATTAGACAAATATCAATTAACGCCATAAACTTAACGGTTACACACGTATTTACATCCAAATACGCGAAAACACAGCGCAAATGCACAAGAACAGAGCTAACGGATAAGATAGTTTAAAAAGCAAAACCAAAACTTTACCACACGCGGAGGCTATTAATAAATCCTAGAGAAGTTTCGACAAAAATCGAAATGCTTCTCGATGTTTTCTTTTTATTTCATTCGCAAATGTTATCCGGGGACCATATATTTAGGTCGAATGCTACGGGGTTGTACGTACCTTACAAGAAACTATTTACAGGTTACATTACTAAGATAATTTTAGATGAAAAATAATGGAATAAACGCCAAATTTAGCTAGATTACAACAAATTAATCATAAAAAAATTACTATTTACCGAATTTGTAACAATATTTTAGCCAACTTCACAAATAGAAAACACTTCACAATCATAAGCATGCTATGTAGAAAGATAAATATACCGGAAAAACCACTGAAAGAATCACTCATATTGTCTCACAAGTTGTTTGATTATTTGTTTGATTTGACGTTTCCCATCACTACAATGCTCATTAGAAGAAGTTCCTCTGCTTGAAAAGTTTGTTTCCTAAGGGCTATTGCATATACATTTGACTTGGCAATTTGAGTACTCTACTAATTGTTGAAGGTATAACTAAGGTTGAGGAAAGATTTGAAATTTAAAGACAAGAAGAAAAGGATTGAATATATATTGAAGTAAATTTAGTATTTGCGCTTTTATACTTATTTATCTCTATTTCATATATTTTTAGTAATTATTTATTGTCGCCTTTTACGAGAGGTGTCAGAACAATTCCTAGTAATGCTAGTCTATTAGCTCAACTATGGAGGAGTTCACTTTTTTTCGGGAGAAAAAAATGAGAGAAGTTCTGGATTGCTTTTTCTATGAAAGAGAGATTTTTTATTTCGAGTACAGAGTTTGAAGATTCAATTAGCTTTCTGGCATAGATTTCTCAAATTAAATTAACAGCATGACTTGAATATTTGACCTATGAACGTCCACAATTTTTTGATCCAAGTGTTAGTAAAAGCACTCGCGCCGGTTCAGGAGGGGGAACATGGGATCATACCTCCTTTTAAGTGACTCAGAAATAGTCCAAAGCTACGTTTTGGTTACTTATATTTTGAAATATTCATCCCCTCTATTACTGTCCTACAATGACTCTTTACACCCCTCCCCCCTTCACCTTTTTCAGGAAATAAAATTCTTTAAAATCAGAACCTGGATCCGTTGTTAATAAAGGTTTTGCTGAATTAAATCTGCCTGAAATACTTAACAGTATGGCAAAGGACATGATTCTGAGATCTCCAACTTAAACACTAGATTTTTATACTCCTAAAATGATCAACTGCAGGGTTACACTGACGGTTCCCGTGTAGAAAGCGGCGTCAATTCTGAAACGGATGCTTACTGTAATAGTTACAGTAAGGTAAAAGTCGTCAGGTTTAAGAAGGGAATAAAGATAAAAAAAATATCAAATTACTTTTTGAACTCTAAATTATCTCCAAGCGTTGCTCTTGATGTGAGTGGTAAATATATATATATATATATATATATATATATATATATATATATATATATATATATATATATATATATATATATATATATATATATATATATATATATATATATATACAAAAACCAGTCCCTAAAGACAAATATAGCAAAAATTTGGTGGTCGTTGAACGAAAACTCCATTACCTAATAAATTAGTTCGATTTCTCAAACATTTCATTTTAGGACTTATTCCTTTCTTAAACCTGACGATTCATATTCATGTGCTTCTATATCTCAGTGCGGGAATACAGAACTGATTCTGACTTTTATATTTAGAACATACATTTTACTCTCTAACAGTGTTTGTCCTTTGTCAAATTGCACATTTTATCCGACTCAAAAGCCTGGTTTGTAGGCCAGGAATTCCCAAACGTTTCCGATTTGTGGCACCCTTTGAAGAATTAGTTCTTTTTCACTGCATCTTAACCTATCTCTGTTACTATATTATATATACTCGAACATTGATACCATGGACACTTCGCAGCACCCCTCGTTTCTATTTGTGGCACCCCAAGGTGCTGCTGCACCAACTTCGGGAGTCCCTGATGTAGGCAATTATGTCATGTGGGGCTCCGTACTGTAGAAAAATTTAGAACTTCCAATCTTTTTTCTACTCACTGTTCTGCAAAAATAGGACCGCTTGCCTGCAATGAATACCAGCCCACTACAGCATAGGGAAAAGTGTTGTAACTGGGGATGTTTGTACCTTTGAATGCTGCTAATTTCTAAGAACATATTTTTAGCAGCCATGTTTTTGTAATCTCTAATAATGACCTTCACCATTAAATGTTGTCATAATAAAAATCAGCATCAAATGGGTAAAATTTGCGATTTTGTGAGAGAAAAAAAATTTATGACTCCAAAGTAAATATTTTTGAGCAATCACAATTGCTAATTTTTTTCATTTGACCGACCTTGAGGTCCGGTTTCTTTTTCAACACCACCGTCCTCTGCAGACGCGGCTCCTCCTGTCCTGAGCACTGTCCTCCGGAATCCGCTTCTCTTGGTCGGTGGCGACCATACACACACGCACGCACACGTCTTATACAAACGCACGCTCATACACATACACGCTCACTCTCACACACACACGCGCGCGCCTTTACACATATACACACATGTCAACGTGTATACACACAGGTCTACGCACACACACAAGCCTACACATACACATCGGGCAGGCTTGGAGGGACAGGAGTCGTTTCTACAAACAATAACTCCAATGAGTAAGATCCTGTCGCAACTCGTGATTGCGAAAAACATGATTTGAATTCAAAATTTTTCAACCCAAATTAATATATATATATAGAATATTGTCTTCATTTTTATTTCGTTTTCTGTCTTTGCATTTTTTAAACTAAACAACTGAGTTTTATTTTGTTATAAAAAAGAAGTACTTTAAATATTTTGCTTATGAGAAAATAATGATAGTGTATCTAAATTGACCATTATTTTGGCTTTTCTTAAATGACGTGGCGATTATACCTTGGGACAGCCAAACATATTGTACCTTAGGGCACGTTCCAAGGTACGACATATGTATGGTTCTTAATAATTAAGATATGTTTAGGAACATGGAAGAATGTGATAATCTTATAAAGTCTTTTAAACACATTTAATGTTAGATAATAATTCATATTTCATAATTCATTATTAATTATTCATGACTTAATACACCACCATGAAAAAATTATAATTTATGATTATATATTATATCACTCCATGAAAATTATATATTTTCGTTTTCTGGTGCAAAATTGGTTCAAGTTTATGGCTGTTTCCTGATTCATGAAGACATTCCCATATACAACAGGATGTGTCCCAAGGTACAATAGATTGTTGTTCCTTGGGACAGCTTGGGACTTTTAATTTAAATAGCTGGCAATATTTCATTTTCAAACTCTCTGAGTTTTAAAATAATATATAGCATAGTAATATGTTGGGGTATTTTAATGTGACTTTTAGATTTTAAATTTTATTCAAATAACTGACGTTAGAAATTAAAATTTGAAAAGTGTCCTAAGGTACACCACCCTCCCCTGTAGGGTACAGTAAAAGCTGATTTGCTGGATAAAAAGGGGTCAGCAAACCAATACCAGGAAAACTCTTTTCATAATGTAAAGTCAAATACGAGTATAGTTATAAGGAAAACAAATGAAATTCAGGAAATAATGGTTGAATAAGATTTCAAATATTTTGACTGTGCTAGGAATAATACCGCAGTGAAATTCTTTCTCACTATTGGTCTTGTCCGCCTCCCTGGGAAATTATATTACATAAATATATTTATGGTTCATACATTTTAAATTATGATTAACACTGGTAGGACCGATATTCCATTATACCTAAAACGGCCAGAAATAGTCAAAATGACAGTTCTTTAGAAGAGCTGTGAACATTGTATAAAAATGTATGCAATGGAGAAAAGCTTTTTACTTTAGTTTGAAAATGAATTATAACTTATAGAGTTTAATTTGAAGCATCAAAAATAATTTCAAACGTCTTTCACGTGCACTCAGCTCAAATCCAACGGAAGAAATGTGACTTAAGCCTTTAGAAAACAGGAAAAGAAAAATTCTAAACCTCTGTTCAAGCGAATATATTGCTGAAAAAGGAACAACTGAATTTCAAACACATAAAATCGCTACTTTTCCTGCATTTCGTATGGAATTATCAAGTCAAAATAAAAACAAAAGTGGCCCAAAGTCATTTTGCCCTGATGACCCTGATAAATATATTCAAAACTTGTATGGAAACAAAATAAGATAAATAGATGATTTTTTTCGGGTGGAAGATGTTTATCAATATTTCAACAAAGCCAAAGGGATATTAGATGAAACGAAAACAATCTAAGCGTATTTTAAACTCGCTTGCTGTTAAAATGACTGGTCAGATCATTCTGGTGTTAATATATATAGTATTTTAAATTACAGAAATATACTTCATGCTGGTGATGTAGTCCATCACTACCATCACTAACAGAAGTGGTGAAAAATATCACCAGCAATATTCCGTAGCGCCACTTAGTGGGGGGACTGGAAGGCAGAGAAAGTAATGGATTCATGAGTTTCTTCTGCTATATTTTGCCTCATTATTATTTTTATTACTATATTATTAATTTTTGCCCGTCATTGGAAGAGAAAAATCTCTTTACTATGTGGACAAAATTTCATTTACGTAAAGTTTATATGAGATATCGAGAAGAAACGGGCTGTATGTGAAAAATGTATTAAAAGAAGACAATGTACGTTGGAACAAACCGAACCTGGCAGCATTGTGAAGCCTACACAGATCCAAATCACAGTATTACGGATCTACTTCAACTATACTGCAAATGATGTGTGAAATATCAATCTGTTTCGTGACAGGAAATTTTTGTGGCAATTCTAAAAGGTACTTCTCTCCGATAAGATTTTGAAACACTAAAATACAAAAAATCTTCCATATGATTCGAACCTTGCTCTTGTTTTGCACAAAATCTTTTTGTCACTTACACCCGTTGGTTTCTCGTTACATTACACTTCACTTCAGATAGTGATGTAAAATACCCGGGTATTTATTTTTAGGGGTAAATACCCAGGGTATATACCCGGTTAAATACTCAAAATGGGTATTTACCTGGGTATTTATTTCAAAAATTTATATTCAACTATGTATTCCACTATGTATATATATATATATATATATATATATATATATAACCAACCATGTACAAAACAATAAATTTTTGCCCAAAAATTGTATTTTGATCACATATTTAAAGAATTATTGTCTGAAACAACTTAGTAATCTAATATGATATTCACATTAATTGTGTTGGATATGCCTAATCAATGTTGACAGCCAAATTTCATGTATAAAAAGCCATTATACAAAAAGTAAAAAGCTTAACTGGTTACAAAAAAAGCAAACATCAATTTTTTAAGGTCCTAGTCTTCTATAACCCAGTAATATGTCCCTGCATGACATCAAAATGTAACGAAATGTCGCTCAATTTATTATTACTATTTATTTACTTATATCTTTTGCAGAAATTTCCTCCAAACCTAGTTCAAGTTTTCATACGTATTATGCATCTCATTTTTTCGCTAAGCCTTTAATTTAAAAAATTATGCTTTATAAATTTTTAATCTTTCATTTTACTGTTTGTTTTAAAAAGAAAATCATCACCTTTTGATACCACCTAATTTTATTTTTGCAAAATGTGCAATTACTAGGGGATTTACCTTGCCTTCGGATAAATACCCAAAAAATATTTACTTTCCCACCCTACATCACTAATTGCGTGTATTAAAAATAGTTTGAATAAATTTTCATCATAAAGTACCGGGGAGCAAATGCAAATGAGCAAGGCAATGGAAAACAATATTTTGATTTTTTTTTGCTTATTAATGTGAAAACTGTTTCTATATTAGTCACGTTATCACTTAAACAGAAATAAAATAAACAAATATCATCATAGTGTCATAGTGACTTAATAATTTCTCAGTTTTTATTCTTCCAAACATCCCTCATGCTTCCCTTTTTTTTTTCATTTTGGATATGACTAACCTAGATTGTGATTTTAAAATCCAATGATGTTCATCATTGAATTGCTTATATTTCTCCAATTAGACATTGAAAAGAAAGATTCTTTGGTTCATGATATGTTTCTTTCATAATTTCATCAAGTCTTTCAATAAAAAATATAATAAACTGTGTAATACATATGAGGCAGTGAGAAGCAAAGGGATGCAAGTGGACTATTTTAAGTTTTGAGTAAAACACGTTTAAAGATCAGAACCTAAGTAGGCTTTCATTGAATTTTTTTCTAAATCATGCTATACAGCAGCACCTACCAGGGCTAATAGTACCATTCCTCGCCACTTGCATCCCTTTGCTTCTCACTGCCTCATATGTATGTATCAGTGTTACCAATTATTTCATACTTATATTTTTTTTAAAAATTCCCATTCACTTTTTGCATTTTTTTGTAAAATACCCAGTTTTGGGGTATTTACCCAGGCCTTGGGTAAATACCCGGGTAAATAGCCAAAAAATATTTACCTACCCGCTGGGTATTCACCCGATCCACATCACTAGATGCAAATCAAGTGCCTGAGGGCGTAAGATAGGTTTACCTGGGGTGTGCACTGGGGGTGGGGGGAATGGGACACCTGTTGGCCCCGGCCTGAGCCCGAGGGGGCCCGAGATTTTTAAAACGAAGGGTGAAATATATGCAGGGATACAGGGATGAAATATATGGAGGGGGCTCATAAAAGACATTTGTGATGGGCCCCAAAATTTCTTTGCTCACCCTCTAAGTTGTTGCACAATACATTTCAACGCCTCTCGCCAAAACTAGGGGTCAGAGAAATCTGACTGCGGACGGAGAGTTCCTGGGTTTGAATTCTGCCTTGGGCGTGGATGTACTTTCTCTCCCCTGTCGCCCTGTCCTTGTGCTTTCTTTTCGTGAATGTGTTGTTGCGTTGTGAATAATTTCCTACCCTATAAATGGGTCCTTATGACATGTGTGTACTGTGGAAGTTGGTCTTCGTACCAAATTACAGTAGAGTAGTTGGATAAGTGAAGTGTGAAGCAGCGCACCTCAAATACAAGCATAGCTGGCACTGGACAGCAACAACAACGATAGATTTCAACCATTAACTGCTTTAAGTAATATAATGTTAAAGAGTCATAAAATGTAATGAAGTGTTACAACAAGACTAAGAATTTTTCTGACTACAGATATTTAAGGAGAAAAAAAACAGTCACTATAGCAATCTAGCCTATTTGTTAAAGTCATTTCTGTGCTTTCGTCTGGTATTTTTTTAAAATAAAAACGGCATTTATAAACTCAAAAAGAAACGATCTGATGTGTGCATCACATGACTTCCTTTTACACCAACTTAATGTTATTTCCCCATTATTGGCAATTTTAATGTGATTCAATAGTTAACTTTAAATATCACCAACAATGGCAAAATTGAAACTTTATTAAAAAAAAAAATAATAAAAATTTTAAAAAATTGCCAAATGTGTCGCCAAGTTGGCGACAAAACTTGACTACCGAAAGACTGGCGATATATCGCCAAGTGTCCGCCAAATTATAACACTACTTGAGTTTGCATCGAAATTAACAGTGATTTCCCCTCAAAAAGAGGCAACAGCCCCCTTTAGAAACACCCGATTGCATCCAAAAGAAGAAATGCACAACTAGACCCCACTAGGAATCTACATACCAAATTTCAACTTTCTAGGACATACCGTTCTTGGGTTATGCGACATACATACGAACATACATATATACGTACATAGGGACATCACTAGAAAACTCTCTGTAATTAACTCAGGGATTGTCAAAATGGATATTTCGAGGGTTTATGCGTTTTTAGGCACTTATCCACGTGTGATCGGGTAGAAAAAAAACTCAACATTCATTCAGGGGTGAGCAAAATGGAAATGAAGGTTGATTTTTGAGTGAAATTTTTTTCACGAATACAATACTTCCTTTTTGTAAAAGGAAGTAAAAACAAAAACCAGAAAGCATAAATTTCTCAATAGAATGCTTTATTATGTTTACATGTTTAATAAAAACAAAACGAAAAATTGCTGCTACTCATGGCAAAATAGAAACTTGTTTTAAATAATATTCTTAAAAACATTTCACGAGTTTAAGACAATGAAGTGAATGCTAATTAATCAAAAGCATATTCTTTTAGAATTCTTTTGTGAAACGAATAGTTAATTACTCTCTCATTGTATTCTTCTTTGTCTTGACAGTTTTGGAACAATATTTAATCAAGATTAAAAATTAGGTTTCTTTCTAAAACAAAGCATCCACAAGCATATAATTGAAATTTTGTCACTTCATGGGCATAAACGTTGAATTTACAACGATATGTTTATTCGTCATTTGGTTTTTGTTCATTAGATTATTTGATCGCATAAAAAGCTATAAAATGTAATAATAATAATAATATGAATAACAACATATATGTTCAAGATCGTTTTTTTTTTTTTTTTTCATTTTATGCATTGGTTTCAGAGCTTTTATTTACAACTCGCAATATTTCCCAAAGTGTGATTGTGCTTCGTTATTAAAAAATTAATTGCTCGAAGTTTATCATTGTCTTTGAATTAGGACTGTATGCTTCAACTTCACATTAATTACTTATCAGAAATAACAGCTAAGCTTTACATGACTTTTAGAAGGACAAAAACCGCCTAGATTTTCGCGTGAGTTATAATTAATATTACATTTATCTTGACTGAAGTTTATCATCACTTTTATATTACGGCTATATGCTTCAACTTTACATCAGTGACTTATCGGAAGTAACATCAGAACATACTTTTACATACTTTCTACAATACACACTATACACCTTTCAGAAGACATAGCTTTCAGAAGAACAAAAGCAACTATGTTTACAAGATTTTTGCTGAAATTGTTATCATTTTTATTATTATTATCGTTATCATCTATATCATTATAAACAGAACCATCATTATTAATGTTATTTTCAGATGTTTCATTACTGCACTGAAACGGTGTACTTGAAGAAAGTATATAAAATGTTTTCATAATGAATCTGCGTCAGATCATAATCAGAAAAGCTTCAAAATGACACCTTGGAAAGGACAAAAATATAGATAAATAAATGTATTTTTATATTTCGGTGGATTATTTAGTTCGAAATCTTGGTTATACTCGTATGTGTTTATATCTGAATGATGACGTATGCACAGAGAAAAGTAATTTCTGAATGAAATATAGATCATTTCAAAGACAATGTATTTAATGCGGCATACAAGATTTCGCTAATGTGTAAAATTCAATGTGAATGAAATAGAAAATTGTTACATCAAAATTGTCGACTGCTAAGGTAAATACTTAGGCGGTTTATTCAGTGAAAGCTGTCACAAGTGCATTTAATCATCGGACTAAACTCGTAATCCCTAATCTTCGAATGGCAAAGCAGCCCATGTAGGGATGATAAATAGAGATTTCGTAGAAGTGACAGTTATTTACTGGATTTCGACCGCTAATGTCAAATAAAATAATGCTAACGGAACATGTGAATAATATCAAGCTAAAAGTAACTGTATTAGGAAAAATAATCTTTTTCACTAGCCACATTCACATACAAACAGCCATCTTTATTTTTATTTTATTTTATTAAGATGAAAAAAGAATAGCAAAAACATATTGTGACTTTTTGCGAAAATATTTATACGCAGAAATTTACATTGTGGGGTAAAATACCCAGCGTATATACACTTAAGAGCATTTTTGTTTTCAAAAATCCATAACAGCGTTAAAAACTGGCACAGTATAGTTAAAGCATTTCACTTGTCACCTGATGTGTTTTGCATTATATATATATATATATATATATATATATATATATATATATATATATATATATATATGTTTTGCATTATATATATAACGAAAACGGTATTTATAAACTCTAAAAGAAAAATACAAAGACCAGAAAGCATAAATTTCTCAATTGACTGCTTAATTATGTTTACATGTTTAATGAAAACAAAACGAAAAAATGCTGCAACTCATTGCAAAATAGAAACTTGTTTTCTTTTAAATAATATTCTTTAAAACATTTCACAAGTTTAAGACAATGAAGTGAATGCTAATTAATCAAAAGCATATTCTTTTAGAATTCTTTTGTGAAACGGATAGTTAATTACTCTCTCATTGTATTCTCCTTTGTCCTGACAGTTTTGGAACAATATTTAATCAAGATTAAAAATTAGGTTTCTTTCTAAAACTAAGCATCCAGAAGCATATAATTGAAATTTTGTCACTTCATGGAAATAAATGTTGAATTTACAACGATGTGTTTATTCGCCGTTTAGTTTTTGTTCATTAGATTATTTGATCTATAAAAAGCTATAAAATGTAATAATAATAATAAGATGAATAACAACATATAAGTTCAAGATTTTTTTTTTTTTTCATTTTATGCATTGGTTTTAGAGCTTTTATTTATTTTACGATTTATTTTGCATTATATATATAAAGCATTTCACTTGTCACTTGTAATTATTTAAAAAAAAAACAAATAGGAGAACTTTGCGGTTTTGGATCATTTTTTGGAGGGACTGAAATGATAAAAGATGCATCAACCAAGAGAACCAAAAACACTCTAACCAGAGGACAAACATAACATTTTCTCGTCGTTTTATTTCAGAAAATAAACAAAAGGGAGTGTCTATTATCATTTCATGTAAAAAGAAAAAACAATTTCGAAACATTATTTTCAAAAAGAAAATACGAGCTGTTTATTCACTCACAACACGCTGTTCATCACAACTTGATGTAACTGATTGGAAGCAGTTTCAAGAAATTTGATAATCTTCATTATGAATACATGATAAAAGTATAAACTGCGTGGTGTTTTTAACGAAGCACTTTTGGAAAAGATTTTTTAAAACTTATTTTTCCAAGGTACATCAAGTACATCACAACTTGATGTACTTGATAGGAAGCAGTTTTCAAGAAATTTGATAATCCTCATTATGAATACATGATGAAAGTATAAACTGCGTTGTTTGTAACGAAGCACTTTTGGAAAAGATTTGTTAAACTCGATTTTGTCTTAGTATTTGTCGAAGCGACTGACGAAATTTTTCTCTTCATTTTACTGCTTTGTTCTCCGTCTGAAACGCATTTTTATGAGTGACTTTCTGATAGAACGTCAGGCACAGTTTGAATCCCTAGTATCATAACTAAAATAATATTTTTATATATTATAATGCGTGCAAAAGTTACAATAGTATACTCCAGTATTCTCTAAATAAGAGATCTAAAATATCTAAATAGAATTCATTCACGCTCCGTTGAGATTCAATTCTGATTACTATTCTTTCTTGATATGGCATTTTATCTAGAGGTGATATACACGGAACTAAACCATCCTGAGGCTCCAAAGGTTAGGTTTAATGACATTTACAATTTCCAGGAAAGCTCCAACTCTTAATATTTTTTTCGGTGAGGAGTATTTTGCTTTACTTAAATAGAATCTGCATCCATATGCTAACTAGGAGGAATACCTGAGAAACGAACAACTGCCCTAAAGTTTTTTCAATTATTTAATTAAGAATTTTAAATGTCTACTTTTAAAACCTTTAAATGACTTTATTAATCAAGTATACTGGTATTCTCTTTCATAATTAAAACAGAGATTCCATTGTTTATTTAAAAGGATATAAGTGTACTAAGTATTTCGGAGAAATTAAGGAGTTAATCTTCTGCAACTTTAAAAACAAAGTTTACTTTTGAGCAGTGAGTAGTAAATGGATCTAAGCGCCAAACATTAAAGTTTTGGAGATAACCAGTACAAATGTAAGATGAACCTCTCCTCTGTTTTGAAGCAAGAGATAGAAGTAGTAGCCCTGTTAGTGACCTCTCACTTTTACGCGACCAAATGGGACAACGAAATTTTCGCGCACAAGTGAGATTCGCGCATATGTGAAAACCCCCAAAAATAAGCTTAAATACAGTAAGTTATTAACAGTTATGGTAATACAAATAGTACACTACTGATACTAATGAATAAATACGCACATAATTTCCATTTATGCATTGTAATTTAATAAAAATGTAAAATTTGAAGTTGCACGTTTTGTTATTTTTATGCACTGTACAGTATGTAAGTGAATTCCCCAAAACCTAAAAACTGTCGCGTGATCAGTGTCATAGTCTGTGAGGATACAAAAGATCCTCGATAGGCTATGTCAATGCTTTCCGCTTCACCACGACTTTTAGGAAGCTCAACCTTTTCGCATGTAACCCGTTTCCCCTCTCGAACTGCACCCCCAATCGCACACTTGCGCGAAAAAAACCCGTTCTTGGAAACATTTTGAACATTGGAATAAAGGTATGTGAAAGCATTCCAAGAGACATCAAGAAGGGTAAAAATCTTCCGATAAGCAAAGCGTGAATAGGCGATTTAACTAAAACTTGAAAATTTTTTATCGCGCATAAGTGAAAGGTGCATTTTAGGTTTCGCGTATAAATGAACAAGAGTTAACATTGTTTTAATATATCGCTGGCCGGGTCCGTGAGAAAAACGAGCATAAGTGAAAAACGCGTATAACAGAGGTCGCGTATAAGCGAGAGATCACTGTATGTGCTGCTGTTGAGCATGATTTATAAAAACGAGCTAACGTGTGAATCACATGACTTCCTTTTACCCCAATTTAATGTCATTTCCCCATTACTGGCAATTTTGATGTGATTTCATAGTTTACTCTCTAAATATCACCAACAGTGGACAAATTGAAATCAGATTAAAAAAAAAAATCGCCAAATTTGTCGCCAAGTTGGCGAAAAAACTTGACTACCAGAAGACTGGCGATATATCGCCAAGTGTCCGCCAAATTACAACACCATTTGAGTTTACATCGAAATTAACAATGATTTCCCCCCCCCCCCCAAAAGGGGAAAAAGACAAACACCCGAATGCAACCAAAAGGGGAGGGGCACAACTAGATTCCACTAGGAGTCCATGTACCAAATTTCAACTTTCTAGGTCATACCATTCCTGAGTTATACGACATACATACGCACATAACCACATACATACATACGTACATACAGCCGATACGAGAAAACTCGTTGTAAATAACTCGGGAATTGTCAAAATGGACATTTCGCGTATCTATATTTTTTAGGCACTTATCCACGTGCGGTCGAGTCGGAAAAAAAAAAAAAAAAACTCATCATTCATTTGGGGTGGGCAAAATGGAAATTAAGGTCGATTTTTGAGTGAACATTTTTTTGCAAATACAATACTTCCTTTTTTGTAAAAGGAAGTAAAAAAGTCAATGAAAGCCTACGAGGACGTTATGTTTATACGCATTTTACTAAAAACTCGAAAATGTCCACTGACATTCCTTTGCTTCTCACTGCCTCATACATAATGGATTCTTAAGATATCCTCCGAAAATGGGAATGCCATTAGGAAAACATTTTCATACTATTCTTTCTATTCTTTACAGTCATTGATTCACAAAGACTCAATATCATAATTTAACTGCTATATTTTGTATGTTGGTTATCATATTACCATAATGAAACTTGAGACGCTGTTTTAGATAGAACCATATGAAGAACATAACAATGGGGTTTGGATAAATGAAAGTTTAATACAAATTTTTTCCTGGCAAAAAAAAAAAAAAACTATAATTTTTAAATTTCTAATATATTTCATCTCGCACTTATGTTTCCCTTATTTTGCTTCTCACGTTTTATAGCCACCATCTTCGATTTCGTTCTTTTGATAAAAACGCTCTAAGTTTAGCGTCCGGCACTCAACGGGTTCATGTCAAAATAGTACAGGAACATCCAAAAAACATTCTATATATTCGAAAAAGAGGTATACGGCCTTCTAGCCTGGACTATTAATCGTTATGAAAAACAAAAGTTTTACATCTGAAGACAAATATATTTTTTTAAATCTAACATTAATGTCAGCAGTTTATTAAATTAATGATTTTTACTCTAAGGTTAAGTTGGGATGGGTGGCGGAAGGAATGGAACAGTTACATAAATGATGAAATAAAATGTGTGAAAAATACCTCTACCTTGTCCATTAGATGCAACAGCTTTTGAATCTTGCTTAATTGTTATCTACCATATATACTGGACAGGAGAGGATAGAAATGTATTTTTCACATTGTATTTTAGCGTAAATGCAGCTATTCCAATCTTCCCGCTGTCCTTTTCCTGCAAACTCTGTCCTGCTTAGCCGCTTAGTTAGAAATATAGTATGTATTTAGTTGTGTTAAGTTAGTTAAGCCGTGGTAGCCCGATCGGATGAGTGTCGGATTCGAGGCCGGAGGGTCCTGAGTTCGAACCTCGATGGTCGAAGACCCACTGTCGTCATTAAAGGGGACTGGGCGACGTTAAATTCGCTTGTGGTCTCAATGTCCTCCAAGTGAAACGATACCTCTGGGGGTGCTAGCACTAGGTAGCTATTAGCTCCTGGACTAGTTCTAAATTCACATTAACTGTTCGCTCCGGTGATGGTGCTGCCATCTATCGGTATATAAAATACTGGAGGCAAGGCACTTAGTGTGCAGTCCTCGACATAAATACAGTTGTAGTCAGTTGTGACTCTGAATAGGAATAGGAATAGGAAGTTAGTTAAGGTTTAGCAGTTAAATGTTTATCCGAAGCATGGGCTTTGTGACATTTTTAATTCTTTGAATAGAGTAAAGGAAGCTTTAAAAATAAATCTTAAAAGCAGATTATTTATTAGCTCATTTTTTCCAAATTTCTGTGTTTCCGACTGCGTTACAAAATATTAATTGTTCTAATCACGACTCATTCATTACGTGAAGTTTAAAAGAAGCTGGAATTACAAGTCATTTCAACATGAAAGAGAGATTTTTGCACACAAAGGAGAAAATGATTCTAAAAATAGAACGCCGCTTTCAACCTTCGCATTTTTCTCTCAAAGTCCATTAAAATTTATGAATGTTGAAACTTTTTCACAAAGATGCCTTTGAGTTCTCCTGAATTCATAACAGAAGTATATTGCTAATAAAGTATTCATTTTTTTCCTTTGATAAGCTTTATATTCCGACGAGCAATGAACTAAAAAAAGATTTATTGTTAGATTTTCGGAATGATTTACATTCTGCACAAAAATTTCCATAAATGGCCATTTTTTTGTTACATAGGTACACTAATGTTAACGCTATAACTTTTTTTCTTTTCTAATTGTCTTGTTTTTAATGTGCTGCGTTGGAGTATTTACCTTTTGTAGACCGAATGCGATCCCCAATATAGCATCGATTTTTTCATGTGGTACCTCTTTGGGTGGATGCCATGATCATGAGAATTTTGACTACCACTTTACCAATCAGATAGGTAAAGCCTGGGCTCTCTTAAATGCAAAACAGCGCAAAAAATTTAATTTTGCCTGGAGTATTCAGAGCCAAACGGGTACTTGATACGGCATAATGTGTTGCTTTTATTAGATACATTTTTTTTTCAAAAAATCTACTCTGTTAGAATTGTTTTTTGTAGTTATTTATTTATCAGATCGAATTTTTATGAATTATTACAAACCAAAATGCATGTATGTATATATGATATATTTTTGCATTTATAAATGTCTGTATGAGTTTACGCATGTCTGTATGTATGCACGTCTATGATTCACTTAGAACCAAGAGCATTCTATCAATTTTGTTAAATTTAGTACAAAATGAGCACGGTGCTTCCACTGGAGCAGCGCAAAACGTATTTGGTTTATTTTGTTTTTAGTTTTTGTTAAAAAATCTGTAATATATTGGTACATATCATTCTAAACACGTGAAAATAGCTTTAAAAAATAGCAATGTTAGTTCGATAATTTATTGAAACAAAATTGATTGTCATACTACTCTCATTTGCCGTCTACTTGGCACCAATTTCTTCTTGTCCAAACCAAACACGAGATAGAAGTCGCCAAATGACGCGCTTCTTTGTTTACATCTTTCCCATAAACGCAAAACGGCGGAGCGCCGTGCGCAGCCCCATTGCAAGGGGATTTTTTTCCCCCTTTCATACAGTGGCTCCCAAAAGTGTTCGTACACCTACGACTTTCAATGAAATAGGCCCTTATCCATTGGTTAGAAATAATATTTCGGAACAGGTATTTTATTATAAGATCTATGATCTATTTTTAACAAAACTACATGAACATTTTTAATAAAACATTAAAACTTAATTTTTTAAAAATCAAAAACCAAAAAGTGCCGGAAATTTTATCTCACAAAAGTCTTCGTACACTTTGAAAAAATGTCAAAAAATTAGTAAGTAATCTAACTTTTTACTAAGTTATTATTTAGTAGAATATCATGCATTATCAACAACAGCTTTTAGACGTCTGGGAATAGATTTCATTGTTTTTTCTTTCTTTTTTGTGTAATTTCTGAGTAAGTGTTTAACCGCACTACGAGTCTTACTGTTTCTAGTTCGCTTTTCGTTTCAACGGTGTATTTTCGTAATCTAGCCACCAGATATCTCCAAATATGTTCCATTAAGTTTAAATCTGGCGATTGAGGAGATATTTCTAAGCTTAAGGACAAATTTTGAGGCACCAAACGCGAACGTGTGCTTCCTTATCGTTATCTTGATTTAAAAAAAAACGAAGTTGTTTCCGATTAGCAAATTTTGAGTTAATAGTTTAAAATTGTTTTTTAAAATATTGAAATGAACAGCATAATTCATTATTTCACCAAAGAATTCTAAATTTCCTAGTCCTGATGCTGAGATGCACCCTCACATAAAAACACCTTCACTGTTCTGATTAACTGATCCAACTAAGTTCTTAAGATTAAATTCCTCATTTTTTTCTTCCATTTACAATTATAGAACAATTTAACCCAAAATGTTGAATTTATTGTCATCTATTATTTAGACGTTGTTCCAAAACGTTTTGAGCTTATTTATCATTGATTTTACGACGGAAAGCGTAAGCTTACTGTTTTCCGCACGAACAAGAAAATTTCTGCGGGAAGAGGTCCCATTTAATCCAGCTAATCAGAAACCTTGGCAAACAATTTTAGGTAAAAATTAAGCGTAAAATGTTTCATTCAATTCTGCAGAAACGTTTTCAGTTCTGAAATGTGTATTTTTCATTCTTTTTAACTGTAAACCTCCGATCACGCTTTGTTAACTTTGCCAGTTGACCTGTTCTTACCTTGTTTTCGATCCGATTCTAGTCTTAAAAGTATTTTTTCAAGCACTTCATTATAGAATGGTATAAATTATCCAATTTAAAGACATTTCAAACCAATTTACGGCTACTGTGAGGGAAAAAAATCAAATTTCGAATCGTGTTTGTTGTTTTCTACGCATACCTGCAATTTTAAAATAATAAGCCAAATATTAGGGAACAAATGCACAAAAAATTAAAGGAATATGACTTTATAGTATCATTACAATGCAAAAATAATAAAAAAACCACATATGACAATTTTAATTATGAATTTATTCGAAAATATTTCAGTGTACGATGACTTTTGTGGCGTATCTTTTCTCTGTCTCATCGTTTTTTGACAAATTTCAAAAATAAAATCTGGCAATATTTTGAAAAAAACTACTGGGTTTTATTCAGAATGACATAGGAATGGTGTGAAAAAAAATTGGACTTCATATTCGAATTCAGTTTTGCGTTTTACAACAAAATTTCAAGGTGTACGAACACTTTTGGGAGCCACTGTATATATTTTGTTTTAAAATTATAGATATACGGCATCGGAATTAAAATACATGAACTGCATTTTTTTTAAATCATATTTTAAAAAGTTTTTCATGTTTACAATGCTTTTAACTTCTTACGTACTGTCCAACCACTGATTATATGGAATTTTCAAACGTCCAGATGTGACGAATCTATCTGAATGAGGGGAAAAGTAAAAATTTGTGGCTGGTATTCCGCTCATTTGAATGCTTCTGCAAAAGCTGGCATCGCTAAAAAATAAAATGTCAAAGAGATAAAATATATTTCAATTAAGGCATCTCTCATTCGCTCGTTTTTTGAATTTCTTAAAATCAAGTAGAAACAATAACCCATTAAAAATTTTGTGCCGAGCTTCCGAAAAAAAAATATTGAAAGCTTTTGGCACTTCTCAATACAAACCTTATGCAGAATAAGGTCGTGATTTTATTTTTTAAAATATCAAAGGAAATATATTTTTTCAGAAGTTTTTAGCCCTTTTTTAATGGACATATATTAATTTCAACTGAATCGTTCGATATGTCATTTTTTTGAGAAGTACATTCTTAAGTACTTTCTCTATAAAAAGTACCAGTTTCAAATCTTTTAAATTCTGAGAGTTTTTAAAAATATAATTTCTTCTAAATATTACGTCAAATATTTCACAGGAAAAATAATTTAGAATTAATAATAGACCGATTCGATCGTGGAATACGATTTGTAACTCATGTAATAAAATTTAAAAAGCGAAACCAAGAAAGAGCTTTGTTCAATCAATCAATCAAAAAATCAATGCTTTGAGGAAACATGACAGTAAAATAATTCCTTTTTTAACGTTGATCATTTTTAAGATTAATTGTGCAAAGAATATGGATTGATTTGATGATGACGATTGCTTAATCAAACTATGATTTGATTTAGGTGTCATTCTACTGTAATTGGAATAGGTTTTTACTATAATGATGCAACATTATGAAGCACAACTTACTGGTGAAAGAGCTATAAACCTAGGTTGTTAAAAACTCTTTTCTTGATTTGCATAAACAAATTTTAGAAATATTTACATCCTGATCCCTTTGATTAGTAGAAACAAATATTAGTTGTATTTAGTTTGCCTTATGCTTGTCTCTCTGGTTTTCACAGACAAATTTTAGAGGTACAGTTGAACTCGGTTAATACAAAATGCCAAAAATTGACGAATTTGTTCTAATAAGACGTTATTCGTAACAACCGTGAATAAGTAAAATTTTGGGAAAAAAGAAAATAAACAAATGCATACCTATATTTAACGAGCTGATGCGTGCATCACACGACTTCCTTTTACGCCAATTTAATGAAAATTGTGCCTTGGAGTAAGCACAGAAACTTTAAATATGTTTACTCCAAGTTTTTTACGAACTGAAGCAAAAGAACGTTTTATACAGATTAATTTTCCCAATATTGAACATTTGAATGTTATTCAATGGTTAACTCTCTAAATATCGCCAATAGTGGGCAAAATGAAACCAGATTTAAAAAAAAACCAAAAAAAAAAAAAAAAAAAACCTGCCAAACTTGTCGCCAGATGGCAAAAAACTTAGCGACCAAAAGCTTAACGATATACTGCCAAGTGTTTTCGAAATTATAACACCACTTGAGTTTGCATTGAAATTAACAATTATTTGCCCCCAAAACGGTGTAAAAGACCCCCTTTGGAACATCCAAATGCAACCAAAAAGAGATGTGCACAACTAGACTCCACCAGGAGTCTACGTACCAAATTTCAACTTTCTAGTACATACCATTTTTGAGTTATGCGAGATACATACGCACATACGCACTTACGTACATACGCACATACATTCGTACTCACACTCGTTGTAATTCATTCAGGGATCGTCAAAATGAATATTTCGGGTGTTTGTACGTTCTTAGGTATATATCCACGTGTGGTCGGGATGAAAAAAAAATTCGATATTCATTCGGGAGCGCGCAAAATTGAAATTAAGGTCGATTTTTGGGTGAATTTTTTTTTGAGAATACAATACTTCCTTTACTTCGTAAAGGAAGTAAAAATGTGTTCCTACTACTTTATTATTGCTAATACTCATCTTGTACTTGTAGTCTAATTACATTGAGAAAAGAACTTGCTCTTTTCTTAAAATTTAACATTTTTGCCAAACAAAATCTTTTATATTTTGGTTATTTTTAGACCTACGAAATTTCACCATTCACATAATCTCCGCGAAAAACGATAGTGTTATTTGGATATCGACATTTTTCTGCCTGCATCTATTTTGTTTTTTACAACTCCATAAAATACTGAAGAATTTCTGGAAAAAAAAGAAAAAAAAAGGTTTGCTATTCAATCATAAAATTTTTGTTCATCTAATTCGAAACTTGCATTTTAATGCATGTGTTATGTGTGAAATTTGTAATGTAATTAAATAGTAAACTAAACTTTACTAACAAAACGTTCGTTTTAGTCATGATTTCGTATTAACCGTGCTCGTATTAAGAGAGTTCAATTGTATTTACTATCAGACATCTGGCTTTTTAATTTATTCTTAGTAGGTATTATACCTTACTGTCTTGTTACAAAGCAATGAAAGTAAATAGAAAAAAAAAAATGCTGATTTTTTTAAAAATTCTTTCTCAGAGACCAGTAAAATTCATACTTATATATTTTTGAATTTTTCTTACCATCCATTACATTTATCTTTTAAAATTTGGTCTTTTATTCAAAGATATTTAAAAGTGATTCCTTGCTACAGAGATGTAATAGAAAAACCCATAATAACTAGAATTTATTTTTACCAATTCATATTTAAGTCAGCGCTGCGAACTTTTTGAAAGAATTCTCTTGGTACTCAAAACTTGAGGCCTTTTACTGGAAACATCTCCAGGAAATGAAATTTCAAAGTCAGACTGCCACATTCTCTTTTTATTTCGAAAAATTGCCTTTCTTAGCAAGTTCTCCCTTCTTTGGCTTTATAAAACAGATTTTTCATTTTTCTTTCGCATAGTCATATTCTAT
This sequence comes from Uloborus diversus, assembly GCF_026930045.1. Lineage (NCBI taxonomy): Eukaryota > Metazoa > Arthropoda > Arachnida > Araneae > Uloboridae > Uloborus > Uloborus diversus. The sequence goes on along the minus strand of NC_072737.1, from coordinate 130,490,687 downwards.
CAAACACGTACTGGGAAATCTATTTTTTGAATTTGCAAAAGTGGGTTCTGTTCTTTTACATGTGTTTTAAGAAATTCGTTCTCTTTTTCATACTTTTTTTTTTTTTTTTTTTGGAATTTGTGACTGTTGCATGGAAAATTAATTATTGCGGAGGAGCAAAAATATTTCTGTTGTTGGTCTTTCATAAGTGTTTTTTTGCATAACTGTAGTAAGAAAAAAACCTAACAATAAAAATAATAGGATAAAAAACTAATTTAAATTTTGACATCTTGAATTCAAATTATGTATGCAATCACTAGTGTGTGTGCGTGTATGTAGGCGTGAAAGTTTGTGTCTATGTGTAAGCGTGCGTGTGTGGGTATGTGAGTGTGTGTGTGTATAGTTATGTGTATGTATGGGTTTAGGTGCGTGTATATGGACGTGTGTGTGTGTGAGTGCAGGCGTATGTGTGCAGGTGTGTGTATGTGGGCGTGCGTGTGTGTGCAGACACATGTGTAGGTATGTGTTTGTATGTAGGCGTGCGTGTATGTGTGAGTATGCTTGCGGCGTTATGATAAACGCAATGAAAAGTAATGAATGATGAATTTCTCGCCAATATGCTGTGTTAATTTGCTCGTCTATGTTCTGGTAATTTGTTTGTCCATGTTATGGTAATTAGTTTGTCCATGTTATAGTAATTTACTCGCCCATGTTATGGTAAATTTTTGTCCATGTTATGGTAATTTGTTCGTCCATGTTATGGTAATTAGTTTGTCCATGTTATGGTAATTTGCTCGGTATTTCTGTAGAGGAAATGAATCCACCAATGGTGGTAAAAATAAAATCACAGGAATTCAAAACAGTCAAGTGAGAACAATGAGGAATTTGTGATTGCTTAATAAATACCAAACATTGAAATTAATCTTTAGTTTTCACTGCAAGAAATGCATCATATAATTTTTTTCTTTTTCGACGAAATTTTGTTTTTAAAGCAGTTGAAGTTTCTGAAATGGTATTCCATTACGAAATGATTAACTATTAGATAGATATAGTTCAAGTTTCAATGAGAGGTTTCACGTGACTTTAAAAAGAGCATTTAAGGTTTCCCCCGACTGCATCAAAATCGGCATTTTCGATGAAATTTTCGTAAAAATGTTTAAGATTCTGTTTTTTAGTCTGATTCATTAGTTTTACAAAACTGTCTTACGGTTTTACTCTACGTGAATTACAACGGGAATTTTAGCTGTATTACTACAGAGTGGTAAACCGAACTTCAGACCGGAAGTTACATTTAAATGCGTTTTCAAAAGAATAATATTTTTGAAGAAAGCGGTCTGCTGTATCAATCATATCACAACAAATTATTCAAGTATTGATGATAAATTTTCTGAGACAGCTTATTCAAATATGCTTGCTTTTTTCCTCTAAAAACTAATATTAAGTAATATTTGGAATTAAGTAACATTTTTTTGTGCATAGGTTTCAAAAAATTATTCAAGAAAATACTCGTGTAGGGAATAGGTTCAGCTGTATTTCAGAACTAGTTTGGAAAACAAGAAATCTTTTACGGTAAAGCACGCAGAAGTGTCATAAAAACGTATTCCTCCAAGGATTTATGTGTGATTAGAACCTAAATTTGTCCATAGCTGTAAGCGTAAGACACGTGATTTCGCTGTTTTTCTTCGCATTTGTCCAATTAAAAAAAATAATGTTTTGAAAACTTGTTTTTAGATTCTTTCCATAGTTTCGAAACACATGAGGTAGTCAGAAGCAAAGGGATGTAAGGGCAAAATTAAAAATTTGGAAATAACCAGTGCACATGGTAGGTGAACCTCTCCTTTGTCTTGGGGCATGAGATGGTACTAGTAGACCTGGTAGTTGCTGCTATACAGCATAATTTAGAAAAAAAAAATTCAATGGTAGCCTACCCAGGAGCTTATCTTTAAACGTGTTTTACTCAAAATTTGAAAATGTCCACTTTCATCCCTTTGCTTCTCACTGCCTCATATGCAGTTTAAAAAAACATTGAAAAAAAAAATAGCTAAGTTCTTGTTTAAAAAATTTCTCCGAGCACAGTAAGATACCTTAATATTCAATAAAAACCTTCAAGTGCAAGTCTCGTGGTGCTTTTTATGAAGCTTTCAAAGTGTACAACATTAGTGAAAGATGTGCAAATTGCGCAAGTTTTGAGATATTTGAAAAATGTGAATTTTCACATCGTACGGTAAACATTTGTGCATTTGCGCAAACTGCTGAAGTGAATCAATATAATAGTAGTTAGAGTCACTTATCACACATTATTACTGAATCCTGATATAAGGTATATGAGATGGTCAAATTAAAAATAAACTGTCAAATAATATTATCTAGACAATGAACCACATTGCGGCAAAAGATAGCTATTATAACATTTATTTTGAACATCATTAATTCCAGCTTTCATGAATTTCTCTATTATGTCTCTGTAAAAAAGAATTACATTCAAATATCTTCGCATAAAAGGCCAATTTTGTAAGAGATAGATGCATACAGACAAAGATAGAACAGTAAAAACAAATTCAAGTGCACAAGTATGAACTTTATTGTTCTCTGAGAAATATTTAAAAAAAAATTATGCTTATTTTTCTCTTTACTTGCATGGTTTTGTAATAAGACAGTAAGGTAGAGTACGCACTGATTTTGAATTAAACACAGTTTTCAATATATCTACTTCTATATCATGATGGTTATAATTATCATTATCTTTGTCATAATAATGTAATGACATTATACAATATGATGCAGTTATCCAGGTAATTATCGCTGTGGTGTCAAAGAACTACCTAAAAGGTAGCTCAAAATAGTAGAAAAAGATGGCCCGTGCTTCGAGTAGTAGGTTTGAAAAGGTAAGAATGCATTGCTGCAAAACAAGTAAGCCACTTATTTGGGAAAATTGGGACTCGACCAAGTAAATACTTAGCAATATAACATTTTTTCGCCACGAAACAGGTTTTTCATAAAAATTGCTCTCTATTTGTATTTTTGTCTAAATCTCTCATGTGGGTTATTTTTTCCCAAAGTTAAATTAAAGGATCAATTTGATTTCATTCTTTTGTTTCATATGGTTCTTTTGTCAAAAATGTCTGAACACTGAATGTTTAAAAAAATCAGTAATCCAAAGTCATAAAGCACAAAAATTGCAAAATATTGCAGACACGTGTTTTGGTGTTACAAGGAACACCTTTTTCAATGCAAAGAAAAGTGAGCTTCTGGATGAAAAGTCATCCGAGAAAAGCAACACGGTGGAACAGGAGATGGTATAAATATCAAAAAATAGAAATTAAACAAAACAAAAAAGATAAAATGACACCTGGAGGCAAAATTTATTATATAATTAAATCAGGAAAAAACCGTTACGTAATAAATTTTCCAAGAAAACCCATAAACAATGCAAAAAGTACAAAAATGAAACCAATCTGCATAAATGAGCAATAAATTTACGATCGGGAAAAACAATGTATGAAAGCAATGTATCAAATGGAGAAATGCAGGAAAAAACAAAGTGAAGGATAAACATATTGGAATTAGTTAATCACAAAACGAAATAAGAAAGCAAAAAATGAAAAAAATAAAAGTAAGAAATGTACAATTTATTTTAGCAACTTTTGTATGCTTATTTATCAATTATAAAACGTACATGAATTTAAAATGCTTCTGTATAAAAAATATTTTGAGTTCAATGAAACATGACACCAAACAGTTTGCAAAAGTAATTTCGATACCCTTTATGTATTTATTTAATTGTTTTCTTTTCAAATAAAACACGTGTTTAAAAAAAAAAGAAAAAAAGTTGAATTAAAGATTGGAAATAAGATGGAACTTATAAGGCAATTTTGAGGGAGACACACGGCTGATGCTACAATACTAATATTGACGTACAGGAAAGTATGCTCTTTTAGTCCTAGACGAACTTATATTTAGCTAAAATGATAATGTAGAAAGTGTAATATTTTTAACATTTAAAAAGGCATATAAAATGGCACAAGAACCTAACAGCGAATAATTGCTGAATTGGCAAGAAATGTAACATTCTTTCAAATACAATTCTACAAGAGCAATTGCTAAAGAAGCATTTAGACTACTCTTCAAAAACAACTTATTAGAGGTTATCTAGATGTCTAAACCTGTTCAATGTTCCTTGTGTGGAATAAATGTATAGAATAAGACGTTACTTTTCCGACAATAATTATTTATGTCATAAGTAAGAACACTTTTATTTGGACTTGCGATTGTTGGTGAAATGTTAAATCAATTTGTTTCAATGAAGTTTTCATCAGGGTAGACATCTTGTTAAATGAAGTCATAAAAGTAATTAATACTTGGCAATATTTCCGACAAAATATATCAGGAATCTTAAAGTCATATTTTTGAATCGTACTTTAATTAAAACTTAATTAAATTTAAAGAATTATGTACTAACAGTTCTGCTGTTTAAATAATTTTAATTTAATATTTTAATCGATTGAAATATTTATTTAAGTAAATGAGGTGTTACTTTAAAGAGTATTCATGACAGAAAAAACTATAAAAAAATGTTGCTGTTGCTTAGAGTCTTAAGTAAAAATAATAAAAATTACAAAATTTATGTAATAAACGAATGTATAGCCTTATTTTAGAAACGTAATTAAATTAAAACTTACTTTAATTTAAAGAGCTGGGTACTAACAGTTCTGCTGTTTTAATAATTTCACTGAATATTACAATAGATTGAAGTATTTATTGAAGTAAATGCGGTGTAATTTTGAAGCGTATTTGTAACAAAAGACTTGCGTTTTAAGAAAAAATGATAAGTATAACAAATGTATACAATAAACGATTATAAAACTAAATTTTACAAAAATAATCTATTGTTCATATCGGTCAACTGCAACATGTATACATTAATATCGTATTTTATTGAAAATAGCTTAATACTTTCCAAATTTTATGTTATGATTTTACTCTGAAAGACTAAAAACCATATGAAAGGAGATGTGCTTAAAAAATCAATCGCTAAGAATGAAATTCAGCAGAATCGATCGGAAAGTGAAACTTATGCTGGAAACTTCAAGTCCACATTCGCTGCTTTCTAGGATTTAAGATTTTGTAATAAATCAGAGAACTGGTTAGGGTGGAACGCAGAAAATCGATTCGGTTTTCAAGCTATAACGTAGAAAACGTAAAGTAGGGCCATCAATTTTTAAAATCTTATGGCGCGTAAAGATAGAAAGATGTAAGCTTAAATAGAAAACTGCACATTTTAAAGTATTATATGCCGATTTATCTTTGATATACAGGATCAAATATGAAATTTAAATATGAAAACTAGTGTAGCATGCAGAATGAAACGAGATGTTCTGTGTTTTACGTTACAAACGAACCAGTGCAAAAATCTACAGTAGGGTAGCTCAAAATACATGTAAAAAAAAAGTTATCCTAGATAACAGGACACCCCTCAGTATATTTAGACTTGTGAATAGTAATATACGGGAAGAATTTTAGCTTCCTATTTCAACTGAAAGAGGGTGTACAACACCCGCTCTCTAACTTCATACCTACGGGGAGGGGAGTTAAAAAATAAATTGAACTGAAAAACAATGCTACATATTATAATACAGGGTGTTTGAAAATCCTTGACACATTTTAAAAAATCATAGAAAGCAATAAATTGTCGTATGAATATGCAGTTTGTCCCATAATACTTTGCAAGTTCAAGAGTTTTTTCTTTATAACACCATACAAAAATTGTAATAATAAAAGATCTAGTGCTGCACTCTCCCGGTAAGGTAACGAAATACGTTTCGTACTTTGTATTTTACACAAAAAAGGTTTACATTGTTGTGCATAGTTAGGCATTTAATAATTTTGAAGTTACTGTTTGTAAGCTATTTTTGAGGTTGTTGAAAGTTTTCTTCATACATTGCTATACATATAGCAATGTATGAAGAGCAAAAATAAAGAAATATGAAAAATATCTAAACGGCTGTAGTATTTATTATTAACTATTTAAAACTAAATATTTATTATTACATTTTTTATGATGTCATAAAAAAAAACTCTTGAACTTGTAAAGTATTATGGGGCAAACTGCAAATTCATATGACAATTTATTGCTTTTCTACGATTTTTTTAATGTGTCAAGGACTTTCGGACGCCCTGTATATACGAGTAATATGCATATACATTGCAATAAAATAACAAAAAAAAAAAAAAAGAGCTGGGGAAATTAAATGTTTATAAATTTGTGACATTTTCTATGCTACGGCTAATGTTAAATTAAGGGGTCATTGAGCACCCTCTTAAAATTTGAGTAAGAAGCTAAAACTTTTACAGCATAATACTATTAGTAAGTCTAAAAAAAATAGGGAGTGTCCTGGACTCTAGCTGAAAAAAAGTTTTTTTGAACTACCCTATTTCTATAGGTGAAGAAACTTAACATTCTATTGTTTAAATGTGTATCTTGTGATACTAAAGAAATGAAGTTCCGGAAACAAACTGTAAAAATATGAGATTCATTTTGCTATACACAGTAGGTTTTTAATATTGTAATCCTGTAAAAAGAAACGGGGGAGAGCTGGGGGAGGAAGACGTCGTAATGTTGGGTTGATACATTTTTTGTATTGTGGTACATTGTTAAAAATTCAGAAAAATTCTATGGTAAATATTACTGTAAAATGGAGTGCTTACAGTAAACACTTCATTGATAGTGATAATAATATGGGTTGAGATATTTTTTTTGCATTGTGGTACACTATAAAAAAATTCAAAAAAATTCTATGGTAAATATTACTGTAAATTAGAGTGTTTACAATAAACACTCCATTGATAGTGATAATAATATGGGTTGATAAAAAAATTTTTTGCATTGTGGTAAACTGCAAAAGAAGAAAACTTTTATGGTAAATATTACTGTAAAATGGAGTGTTTACAGTACAGAAAAAATTGCAGTAAATTGTACCAAAAAAGTAAATGATTGCAGTGACAATTCATCCACCACGTGACTTACAGTGCGAATCATATAACTTCGTATTTCCCCTCACTCGATGTGTCCTTACTGCTATGATATTCAGTAAAGCCGCTCACCGATACGAAGGCCCCGAGATCGAATCTGCTGCTCGCATATTGTGTTTTTTGATCTCGTTTATTTTACTGTAAAATTTTACTGTAAAATAAGATTTTACGGTAAAGGTTACGGGCGTCATGGATGTCAGTAACTTTTACCGCAAAATTTCTGGATTTTTTTAAAATCAGTGTACATACTTGAACAGGTATATTTTAAAAGGAGAAAATGTTTTTTGTTTGGTTTAAGGAAAAAATACCATGTAAGTAACATATAAAAGTACAGTAAACGTCATTCGATTATCGAGAGGGAGAAGACTCCTTGTTACAGATTTTTCTTTCTTTCTTTTTTTTTCGAATTTAGAACTGTAAGAAAGGAAAGTAGTGCCTTTCACTTCTCTTTAGCAAATATTCACTTTACGCACGCATCAAGGGTACGGAAAAATTAATGTTTTTTTAAACCTATATTTTGTTAATTCACTTTTCAACCTTGAACTGTAAAAAATTTACGAAACGTAACTGGTAATTTCCCTGGAACGTTTCGCAATATCGCAGGTTTTTGCCAATTTCCTGTGAAAATTAAGTATCTTCGTCAAAAAGTTTCCTGATTTACTACAAGCTGGACGAATGCAGGGTTCTTCTCACTATTGGGGAAAATATTTTTAGTGACCAGTTCAAAGATTATTTGAACGTATTTATTTTTAACCCTGAATAAATGCCTTAATGCCTGAACGAATGCAGGGTTCTTCTCACTATTGGGAAAAATATTTTTAGCTACCAGTTCAAAAATTATTTGAACGTATTTATTAAGAGTATCTGTCTACTAGCTGCGTTGACCGGCTTTGCCCGGTATACCTTGCAAAAAACATTGTGTCTAGTGATTTATGTTCAACAATCAGACAATTAATAAAAGAAAAAAAACATCATGCAGAATTTCCCTTCCAAATAATGACAACCTATATTAAAATTCTTTTAAGAAATTAAAGTGAAAAAAGAAGGATTTGAAAAGAGTAACCATGGAAACGCGAAAATAAAATTGTTGACAACATGAATGCAGATGAAATTTTTTGAACTAGATTTAATAAGACTTGCAATTTTTTTTCCTTTGGAGAAAGAAGTTTAGTTTTTCGACCAATGCCGAGATAGATCTGGAGTAAAAAATGTCACTTTTTCCAATGGTGTCAAAAAGAAAGCCATGAGACAATTCCTTCACTTTTTATTGATAGATGTAATAAAAAAACAGTGTCTAAATTTCAGTTAAAAGTAAAAAAAAAAACCAAACCAAAATGTGAATAACTCCTGCCGTAACTAAATTAGATCATTGCAATAAATTGCATAGAACGCAAAAAATTCCACCCTTTCTAACGATATATAATATTAATGTGTACAAATAATTTTTCACCTCCATATTTCGGAATTTATGTGAAAATTGGGCCAAAATTGGAATAAAAAAAAAAGAACTACTCATCGATTTTTTTTTTCGAACTAGTCTGCAAACCTTTCCAGTGCTGAAACAAAGATACTCTGAGAATTTCAGCGAAATCGACCAAGTAGTTATTGAGTTTTGCGCGTTCCCCCCCCCCCCCCCAAACAGACGCTTTTTGAAGACTTCATTTCATACTATGTGTAGAGAGGAGCGATTACGGCCTATTTAGATTGACTGAACTCCTAGTGAGAGCAAATGGTCTCTGGATTCCGCAGCTTTGCAAGAGTTTCTGGCAAGTGAGATGCTTCGTACTTGCAATTCTGTCTTAGCGTTGGCCTTAGTTGCAATAATACTTTTGGTGCTATTTTGGTAAATCAGGAAGGCGCCTAGCTACTACTGAAAACCTACTTAAGTTTCCTCTGAAGATTCCAGAAACGTGACCGGTATTAACTGAAGATATTTCTATATCATTTAGAAATATCTAAGGATGATTTCAGGAAGGTTACTGACTTTTAGCGGAAAACATTCCTGGCTTTTTCAAGATATGTCAGAAATTGGGCACATCAGCTGCCTATTATTTTCCAAGAATGTTTCTGAATCGTTTTTACAGTGTATAATAATGTAAGTGCTTTTGCTATCAACAACCATTTACTATCGAGGAAGCAAAATAACAACCCCGGATTCATGAAATTCCGTTTGTTTTGGTTTAAAGTATTTGGAGATTGCCTCTTAAATATTAGCCAGATTTTCAAGTATTTTCTAGCAAAGTAACTAGAATAAAGATGCTACAATGTCGGGAGATCTTATTCCAGCGACTGTCAATAAAGTACGCTGTTCTGTAACTTGATTACGCAAAACCACGCTGTTCAAAACAAAACCTGGAAAAAAGTTATGAACTGCGATTAGTTTGCCAGGTTCACCATACTTATCTCCCGACATTGCACCACCTGATATTTCCTTTAGTCTGATCATTGTGCGACGAAAAAAAAGAAAAAACATAAAAATGGCTGATATTGAAAATTTCCCTTTCTAAACATTTTGGTCCAAGTTCATCTCTTTTTTATCAATCATAAAAAATATAAAACACATTTGGATAAAAGATGTCTCATAATTTAACAACGAGAGTATTAATACCATTGATTAAAAATAAATTTGGATTTAAAACTTTATTCGTTTGATAAAAAAATTGCTTTCTAGTCCAAGTAATGTATCCGATCTACGGATTTTTTTTTTTTTTAATGTGATCTGTTGTTTGATGCTTTGTCTTTCACTGATTTTTTGAGTAGCGGTTTGTTCACCCGTTTTTTGTCCTTTTTCAAACAATTAAATAAAATCCGTAGGACAAAACTCAGAAAAGAAAAAAAAAAAAACGGTCAACACCGGCGGAGAAAAGGCAGGTTAAAGAAGTATTTCTGAGCATTTGGAGTCTGGTAGGCAGATACAAATTGAAACAATTTGAAAGAGAAGACCGAAGTTGAGGACCTTTGACTTTCAAATAGCAAAAATTATGCTGAAAGAATAGATTGTTAAAAAATAATGACTTCAATTTGAATTGATTTGACTGTTTTTCTGATTGTAGAAAAAACAATTCGCCAGTTAGCGAGCCACTACTTCACTGTAAAAGCGATTCAGAAACTTTCTTGGAAAATAATGGGCAGCTGATGTGCCCAATTTCACCCAGTTACATGTCTTGTAAAAACCAGGAACATTTTCTGCTACAATTCAGTAACCTTCCTGAGATTATCCTGGGAGACTGTTGAAAAATTCAGAAATGTTCCCGTTTAAAGCCAATCGTGTCTCTGGTACTTTAGAGTAAACTTATATAGGTATAATATAATAGCTAGCCTGAGATTTATCAAAAACGTTCAATCTCCTGGCGGAAGGAGTATAAATTGCGATGGAGTGGGTCCCCCAGCAACCCCCAGCAAGAAAGTTTCATTAGCAGTATATTGCAAACATGGTCAAAGCTAAGACAGTATTGCAAGTAGCAAGAATTTCACTCTATAGCAGTTCTTGCAAAGCTACGTAGTCCATTTACTTGTTCGCTCCCTTTGGAAGCTTAATCAGTCTGGACGGGCCGTACTCGAACAGAAGCCGATACACTTTATAAATACGCTCAGTTAATCTTTAAACTGGGAGCTATAAATATTTTTCACAACAGTGAGAGGTGTGCGTTAGTGTAACTTGTAGCAATTCAGGAAACATTTTGACAATAACTCTTGATTTTTCCAAGAAGTGGGTAAAAACCATTGAAATCTCGAAACGGTACATTCAGTAACGTTTCGGAATTTTTTTTTTTACTGTGTTCAAGCAGAAACAACTGCTTTTGAAAAAAACATAAAAGCATCAAAGAATAATTTAATATATTTCTCCACAGCTATATTGTTTAATAATGAGCCAATCCGTGGTGACATCAATAATTTGAACCCCAGCAAAACGGCAGATTGAACAACGAAAATTCAAAATTTAAAAAAATCTAATGAAGCAAAAGATGTCCACAGTTAGGATGAAATATATGACAATTTTACAGGCTGGTTGAAAACGACAATGTGTTTTGCATAACAGCACTGTAAAAACGATTCAGAAACGTTCCTGGAAAGCAATGGGCAGCTGATGTGCCCAGTTTCTACCAGTAACATATCTTGAAAAATCCCGGAACGTTTTCCGCTATAATTTAGTAACCTTCCTGACATTATCGACGAAGATTCCTGAAAAACTCAGAAATCTTTCTGTTAAAAGCCAATCGTGTCTCTGGAAAATTAGTGTTACTTTAGAAAGGTAAAATATATTAGCTTGGCATGTTCCTGATTTATCAAGGAAGATCCAATAGTATTATTGCAAACATGGCCAAAGCTAAGCCAGAATTGCAAGTAACGACAATTTTACTCACCTGCAATTCTTGCAAAGCAATATAGTCCATACTCATTTGCTCCCTTTGGGAGCTTAATTAGCATGGACGGGCCGTACGAGAACTAAAGCTTATGCACTTTATAAATGGGTTCAGTTAATCTTTTAACTGGTAGCTAAAAATATTTTTCACAACAGTGATAAGTCTGTATTCGTGCATCTTGTAGCAATTCAGGAAACTTTTTGACAATGATACTTGATTTTTCCAGGAAGTGGATGAAAACCACTAAAATCCCGAGACGTAACACGGAAATACCCAGTAACGTTTCGGAATTTTTTGACAGTGAGCGATGTTCCTGTCATTTGTAAATTTAGCATATGCTGTGCGGAATATTTATTTTCCACCAATTTATTATTCTCGGCAATTCTCAAAGTTTCGTTTTATTACTTAACTTTAATATTATCTTTATGTATAGTGCTTTGGAACGGAAACTCTAAAAGAAAGTTGACGGTAAAGTTGGAATGTTTTGATGGAGAGGGAATGTTGTTTTAATCAACCATTAATAGCGGATAACGTTATTTTTAGCCTACTTTCCCAGTAAAAGTCAGAAAAAGTAGAAAAAAGTGTGAAAGAAGGCTTAATTGATCTTCAAAATATCGCTCAAAAAAAAAAAAAAAAGAGTCAAAAGTAAATGAAACATGAAACATAAAACATAAAAATTGGAAAGTAAGGTATTGAGGTGGGAAAATGTGTCTGTCGGTCTGTCCGTCTGTCCCAACCTAATAACTTTTGATTGAACAGTCCGATTCGACCATTTTTTCCTTGGAAAAATATCGGCGAGGACACCTTATTCTTATTTCACTTTTTGATTTGAACTATTTTTCGTTTAATTTTGAACAGTTCAAAAAGACTTAACAGTAGTGCCTACGAAGAAACTCAAGGCCAATATAAAACCAAAACTTAGAGGCGAATTTGCTTCAAACAAACTTTGTTAAAAAATATATTAATTAAGAACATATATAGAAAATATCTTTTTGATTTAAACAGGTTTTCGTTCAGCTTTGAATAGTTCAAATCCCTCAACATTAACGCCTACGGGTAAACTAAAAGTCAATAAAGTTCCCGAACTGAAATGCTGATTTGCTTCAAACAATTTGTTGAAAACAGCCCTTGATGAGCAACTCTCGACTCCGACTCCTAGAAATTTAGGGCCTTCTACTCTGAAACCGACTGCTGTGCCCGAAAATCAGTCAGACTCTGGCTCCCCTACTCTGAAATGGCGCCTTATTTTAGGCAAAAGTTTGGTCATGGAGGGAAATGACTGTCTACGACTTTTTTGGAATCTCGATTCCGACTCCGACTTCTTTATCCCAGAATAAGTCCGACTCCTTTATCCCAAAATAAGTCCGATTCCGACTCCACAAACATTGGCAGAGTTGCGGGCTTTGTGAAAAAGTGACTGATTCCAACTCCGAGACCTTAAATAAAAAACCGACTCTGACTCCTTAGCCCCCAAATGATATTGACTCCGACTCCACGGCCATGGTCTTTGCTGTGAAATAATTATTGTTAATAAGATTTGTTTTATTATTTTCGCTCTGAAGTTTTAATTAATGTATTCAGTTTTTGCCAGAGAAATTCGGAGTTCTTAATGTTTTCACATAAAGGTAAGCGCACACGATTTTTTTTTTTTTGATAAAGAAAAATATTTTTTAAGTAGACATTTTATTGTTTTTTTTTAAATTTATTTTTGAAAATACATTTACTTATTTTTTTAAATTCTGTTTTGACTAGAGGGGGAAAAACAAACATTTTCTTTCTCTTTTTTTTGATGTAATGCATTTATTTTGATGAGCGTATTATTTTTAATTTGTTTCGAAAGCAATTAAAGATTTTTTCAATGGAAAATAATGTATTAGCTGCTTTGTTTAAAAGGTGTTACTACTTCAGTTGCTCGTTTATTTCATTTTTACGCATCTATTTCTTTAGATGAGTGATGCATATTCTATTTTTAAAATTCAGCTTGAAATGCTTGAAGTTATATTTGAAATAATTTGCGATTTTAACTAATTTCGAGAATATTGATCAGATACTAGAAACTGGATATTATAGACGGCAAAGTAGGCTCGTGCAGTTCTGGACGAAACCTTTTGCTTATATTATGCAAACATGTAATTAAAAGATTTTTTAAACAAAATTTGAAGACTGATTTTGTTTATTGGGAGAAGGAAACTATTTCTTTCAAAATTCTAAAGATTTGAAACAGAAAATCGATAGGATAATCATGTATGCGTAAAGCTTAAAAAGAAATAATGACAGTTATGGTTTGATAGGATATGAGAGATGATTTTAAAAACCTCTTGTTATTGATCAGGAAAACGAACTGTGGCACAAAAATATCAGCATTTGAAAACTAAGCATTAAGGGGAATTCAAAAGAAACTGTGTAGATGACAAATGCAATAATGATAGAAAAGCTGAATGAAAAAAAAGAACAAAATCAGAGGAAAAAGTTTTATCCAGGAAACGTAAAGGAAACAATAGAGTTAATCCAAGGATTACGTTTGTAAAAGAAGTAGGTTTCGTATTTTTCCCTTTTCTTTTCGTCTTTAGGCTATTTTTCATTGAATCAGAAAAATTTTTGGGAAACTAAGTGCTGAAAGTGCAAGATATCACGCAGTTCCGCTTCTATTTTTTTTAATTAGCAAGTCGTATGCCTTTGAATAGTTTTTATACTTTAATGGAAAACTCGCATGTATTTTCGATTTTTTTCATTGTTTGCTGCATAAAAATTCTTCTGCCATAGCCTTGTCTTAAAGGTGATAATTCACTGCGAATCAAAATCAGTAAGACTAAATTTTAATTACTGTCAATAGGAACCACAAAAGTAGTTTAATGGTATTTATAAATAGGATCACTTTGTTTCATTAACTATCATGTTTCATCAATTTACCTGAACTTATTTATCTTCTGCAAATTTTAAGGTATGTTACCTCAGTTCCCTGTCGTACAAAGGAATCGTTGCATTTTGAACTCTTCTTTGTTTTAAAATAATTTTTATTTAACTTTCTTATTGTAAATCACGCAGTTGTGCGGCGACATTAATAGTAATTCACGCTCTTCCAGCTTAATTTTATATTTGTCATGTGTTATTACTTTTCAGAACTCTACTGAATTCCTAATAAAAGTCACTAAAATGTGACTCCTATATGAAAGTTGAATGAAGGTCACAGAAAGAATCCCGTCAGGTGGTTCACTGTAAAAACGATTCAGAAACGTTCCTGGATAATAATAGGCAGCTGATGTGCCCAATTTCAACCAGTAACATATCTTGCAAAAACCAGGAACGTTTCCGATAAAAGTCAGTAACCTTCCTGGAATACTGGAAAATCTCTCCTGTTAAAGACAGCCGTGAACCTTCTAAAAATTAAATTATTTCATTAGAACTTCCTTGATTTACTAAGGAAGCAGTGAAGCAACCATGGCCAAAGCTTCACGAAAATTTCTAGCAAGAACCAAACACATTCCTTGCCTCGCAAGACAGCAGTTATCCAGTGACATATTTGCCCCCATTGGGAACTTAGTCAATCTGGACGAGCCGTAATCAAGTTAAAGCCTATACACTTAATAAACACACTCAGTCAATCTTTAAACTGGTAGCAAAAAATATCTTTTACACCAGTGAGAAGTCTGCATCCGTGTATCTTTTAGCAATTCAGGAAACTTTTTTGCGAAAATGCTTGATTTTACGGGGAATAAGTGAAAACCTCTGGAATCCTGAAAGGTTCCACGGAAATAACCAAT
Source organism: Uloborus diversus (assembly GCF_026930045.1). NCBI lineage: Eukaryota > Metazoa > Arthropoda > Arachnida > Araneae > Uloboridae > Uloborus > Uloborus diversus. The sequence continues at coordinate 130,475,554 of NC_072737.1, read as the reverse complement.
AACGTTTCGGAATTTTTTTACAGTGTTCGTCCCAATCTTCAAAATGAAATCCTCCTCCACAGGTTACAGATGTTTACGAATTTCGTTCACAGCAAAGTTGCAAAGTGACGTTGCAGTGACTTCTTAAAAATGTCACATGATCACAAGTTAATTGTCGTAAAATAGTTACAGAGAAGTCGCAGGGAACATGTGACGAATTCGTCACAGCGTGACGTCAGTAAAACGACGTAATTGTACCACTTTTGGACTTGCGATCATTGTGGCTAGTAGTAATGTAACTCTCATCACTTGTTTTTTATTTATCAATTGAAGTTTTGGGGGAAAGTATAAACGTTATATAGGTATAAAATATTTAGGACCGTCAACTATTAAATCTGGGTTACTATTTTGCAAACACGTTCTCTAAACAGAGTCAGTTATGCATGCGTGAGTTTTCTTGAGAGACTTATTTTTATCTCTAAACGTGCAAAAATGGAAGCATTACTTGAAACTATTTGATATAAACGATACATTTTGTTTCTTTAATATAGGTGCAATTGCAACATAAGGAAATATGTTTGAAGGTTACTAAGTTTTTGACTTACTGATGGCATTTCATCAGCGTGAAATTTGCAAAGTCGGTGAGTCCCCTACACAGGATAGGAGATCCCTGAGCCCTAGAAGAGGAAGTGCTGTTACAGCTCCTGATGAAAGTATCGAAAACACTGGAATAAATCGCGATAGCAACTCTCCAACACCAGGTACCCCCAAGATGTCCCCGTCATCTTCCACTTGCACCACACCGGAAACCCCCAAATCCCCGTCCCGGAACGAACGAAGAATTTCAACTCGTCTGCTGATGATGCAAGGAAAGCAGCCTGATGCCTCTGGAGGCAAGTCGAGTCCCAAGTCTTCACCCAAACATCAGGCTTGGAAAAGTTCGAAGTTCTTCAGCAGAAGCATGGCGTCTGGAGAGCTTCTGAAAGGGTTTAAAAAACTTTCCACTCCCAGTGCTACCCCGAGTTCTGCACCAGCGGGAGAAGAGGCTACTCCTGGAAATTCTTCTCCTGATAATAAAGATGCAGATTCCAAATCTTTCAAAAGTAGATTCAGTTCCCTTCGGCGTAAAAGTGGAAGTGATACAGACAATGTTCCAAACGTAGACAGCGAATCACTGAAGGTGACTTTTTTTCATATTTTTTAAATTATTTTTTAAAACATGCAGGGGAATTGAAACCACGTCGAGATTACAGTAAAACAATTCAATTTTCAAACAATGTAAATTTTTTCATATTTTTTAAATTATTTTTTAAAACATGCAGGGGAATTGAAACCACGTCGAGACTACAGTGAAACAATTCTATGTTAATATAAATCTAAATAATTGAATGAGTAAACTTTCAAACTTTTTGCTACAAATTTATTATGTGTTCGAAAAATGAGAAATGTATGAGAAATTAATGTACACTTTGTATAAATTACCGCCACATTATTTTATTTCTGATCAAACATTCAAACGGAAGAGAAACAAAAAGTAAACAAAATATGAATTTTTAAACAGTATTTTAAAAGGGATTTAGGCCAAATTAAGTCATTAAACAATGCTATACACTCACAGAACTCATAAGATTTTTTTTTTTTTTTTTTTGCATCTCATTTTTTACGTTCCTGTATTAATTTACATTTATATGTTTACTATGTCACAGATCTTAAACAGAACTGTATTTGTTCATTTCTTGCAGTTGGGAAGTCCAGATGTGAGAGGAATTGTATGCAAGAAAGAAGACCTCATATCTTTGATGAAAGTTCCAGGAACAAAGGAAAGAAGAGTGTCCTCTCCAGCTGAGCTAATCGTTCCTCTGCAATCAAGCCTCCCTACTTCTCCCATTCCTGTTCTAAAATCTCCTTCCATTAAAGTTGCTCCAAATTCACCTTTGACCAGAGGATCCTTTCGAACATCCCGATCAAATTCTTTAGACCCCACGGCCTTGCCCAACGTGGAACGTGCCATCTTCCGACCACCTCTCAACAAACCAGCCATCAGGACTGTCGTTTACCAACCTCCCCAAATACCTTCCTCTTCCTTCCATCACTCACCGAGGAGAGTGGTCACTGATGACATTTGTATCAAGAAAACTGGGACATTCCTAGAAGTCGTTCCTGAAGTCAAAAGGCGACTATCAGGACCTCTCATCGAAGTTAAGGATAGAATAATTGAAGAAAATGAAGAAACAGAAGGTGATAGTGAGAATCCTGTTCAATGGGATGATGGTAATTTTGTAGATCCTAATTTATTAGGAGGGGCAATAGAAGCGTTTCTCAAAGGCATGGGAACGTCTCCCACTGCTACACCAACTACAGAAAAGCGAGTTTCATTTAAGAAAAATTTAATAAAATAAAATAAAACCAAATATTTCATGACCCAATAAATGTTTTGTTTTGGTCCATAAATTAACTTTTTAAGCTATTTTAACTGCTTTTTATCAAAAGTGAAGCAGGTCTGCTACCTTTTTCAGCATGTAATTATTGAGCGTCAACAAAATTTTCTTAAGTCTCGGAAAAAACAGCATTTAATGTAAGAAAAGTGGTAAAAAATAGCCTTGCATTAAGAGAATAAATTAAATTAGCTTTTCCCTTTTTTAAAAATTCAAAATAAGTTAGAAGTTGAAACCAACTGCATGCATTCCACTACAATTATGTGTAGCAATTTTTATATAAGAGTACACTTATTTTACGTTTCAATTTTTCAAATTAGCCTTGGATAGTTTTATCGTTTATAATTTAAAAAAGGGAATTGATATTTAATAGTATTTATTTTAAGCCGCATAAAAAACATAAGAAAAGAAAAGAATAGAAAAAAACAAATGAGAACAATATCTTCCGAACCATAAAAATGAATGTTTATTAACAAATAGTTTTGATGTTAGCTAAACTGCAAAATATATATCATTATCTCTTCTGTTCATCTCTTTTCTTATCATTCTTTTTAAAATGTGTTCGGCGAAGGAAATATAAATGTAATAGTAAATATTGAGATGCAAATATATATATATATATATATATATATATATATATATATATATATATATATATATATATATATATATATATATATATATATATATATATATATATATATATATATATATATATATATATATATATATATATATATATATATATATAACTAAAATATAGAAAAGAGTATCGAATAAATTAAGACACGTGAAAGATTTTAAAATGGTGAAATAAATATGCTAAATGTTCATTTTGTCCAACGTGTTATTATATAACATTATATTTACGTGTTATAACGTAAAGCTATAAAACATAAAATAAAGATGTTATAACATAGCACTATATAACATTATATAAACATGTTATAACATTATGCTGTATAACATTATACAAACGTGTTGATTAAATAAGTTGAATATAAGATAGATACTTTTTACAAAACTACCGTACTTAAATTTTTATTTTTGTGAAAACAAATGCAGTAATAGGCAATTTAAATTTCTGAGTATATGTTTAGGAAATTGAACAGACAATGCTGGAATTAAAGTTCAAGAGGTTCATTTTAAGTTAATGTAGGAAAAATGAGCAATATGTTGATGTAGATATATAATATATATGAAAAGGCTTAATAAATAAAAGTTTGGTAGGATAGCTATTTCAAATCGTTTTGATATTTTTCCTTTGTTTAACATTTCATTATTTTTGTATTGTTATTTTTCTATTGATAATGAAATCTTAATAAATGTTTTACTATCAATTGAAACTATCTTGCTGAAGTAAACCTAATGTCTTTCTAACTCAAAATAATTTACTACAGTACGGTTTTAAAACGTAGTATGAAATTTGTAGTTATTTTTAAATATATTTCATTTGAAAAATATATTTATTTGATTGACTTAAAACTCCGCACAAAGTAATTATAATATTTCTGAACTAGTAATTTTTATGTTCTGATATGAAAACACAAGAAGTTGTTTTTTTCTTCCTCTCATTTATTAAATAGGAATTATATTTCTTTTCTATCTCTATAGGATCTTGGAACTTGATACTTGACAGAACAGTATATTATCACAAATCGCGGTACAAAATAAGCAATGTTCCAGCTATACGTATTGAAAGACCCTTATATCAGATAATCAATTTGACAATATTTTGAAACAAACTTAAGATACTGAAACTTACAAAGCACAAAACTAAACTTTAAGCTCGTAAATTCACGCTTTTTTTTTAATGAGTTTGAAGCTAAAGGAAAAGTAGTTGTACTGAGAATATTTTTTGTAAATTTGTTATTTTAGTCATTCTGTAAAATGTTACCAGTTTTGTATTTTTGTACAAAACTTTGAAATTTTGACTCCATTAATTGTGATTAAAATGCAATTTGAATTCATAAAGATGTGTTATCTAAATAGGTTTTAATTTTTTTATTAATCCTTTATTTTGTTTGATAAAGTAACAATTTCACAATAGCGCATTAGAGATATTTACTGCTAAAAAATCAAATACTACATTTGTACCTCCACCTCATTTCCACCTCCACCTCAGTCATTCTTATGACGGGCTGATGAGTGCTATTAAGTACGAAATTGCAGTCCTCGGCTGGAATTGACTGAGCTGGCGGTGTATTTCATGCATTTCTGCTTTAGCCCTGGCTATAGGGCAATAACTTACTGAGCATACCTGCCTTGCCTGCAAAATTCGAGTTAAACCGAACCATTGTTTCGGTCACTCTTCTGGTCAGTGCTAATTCTATATTAGCTACCAGTTTGTTTCGCACTCTAGGCTTTCTTAAGAGGTTTTCCACCTCCACCTCAGTCACTCCTATGCTGGGCTGATGAGTGCTAATAAGCACGAAACTGCAATTCTCGCCTGGAATTGACTGAGCTGGCGGTGTATTTCATGTACTACATTTGTAGTTTTTCTGTTTTTTCTTCGAAGTCGTATGATTGATCGAACATAGATTACAATGCCAGATACAATTTAATTTGCTTACCTGTGTTCTTATCAAGAAAAAATATTGAGAAGTATTCTGTAAAGATCTAGAAAAAGGTCCGTTGCATAAATGTTTAAGTACAATCAAATGTCTTTATTCGGTCTTGCTTTGAAATACATTTAAGATTTTTAACATTTTCAGAGAAGCGTGATTAAAGGATTTTAGAAAAACTTTCACTTGCTTGTCACTGCGACGAGATGAAAAGTAAAATTTTTCAAGGAAAAAAAAATGCCTTTAAGACACAAAATTATGCTTTAAAACTATAAACTAGCAACAAAAAGGAAAAAGAAGGAAAATGTGGATACAAGTTTCGCGTTTTCGAGAAACCACTTTTTCAATGCAGAAAAAGTGAGATCATGGGTGTATTTTCACACGAAAAAGCATTTGTTGGACGACTTCATTTGAAAATATGAGTTTTTAAAGTTGTTTTTCTTAATATTATTAAGAAAGATTTATGCTTATTTTTGACAGATTACTTATCTAAACCCTTTTGAAAATTAATTTGATAACAAAATAGAATACATTATGTTTAAAAGAATAAAATACCCTATAAATAACGTTATATAGTATTTTTATATCATAAATCAATCTTAAAATACGAAAAGATAAATTTTTTAAATATATATGCATTTCACCTCAATTTTTTTACTTATTTTTTTTTTTTTTTTTTGCAGACTTAAACACATCTTTAAAGCAAACGGTCTTAAATCTTTAAGTTTTGCAATCCTCATGTAACTATCGGATGCAACTTTACTGTTGTTTTAAGCAATTATATTAAACACGTTGTATATTTCTTCTACTTCGCAAATTTGTAAAATTTGCACATATTTTTGCATGTTTTCTGTTACATGAAACAATCCTTTTTTCAATAAGTGTATGTATACTAAAATGTAACAAAGAACAGGAATTCTCCGTAGAATAATTGGTAAATTTTGCTTCTGCTACTAAGAAAACCTGTTCTTTCCAGGCAGCTGTACTTTTAATTCGATTATGATTGATGTGTTCATAATATTTATCGTGTTTACGTGAATAACGGATTATGGCATTGTATAGATGAAATAAAAAAGTGTAAAAAGGTGTTTTGAAATATACAAATATATACTATTCAACGTTGAAACTTTTCATATTAAAATCAAACTGTACAAAGAAAATATATCTGTATGTGAAATCTGTGTTAAAACCAAATGTGTATACTTCCTGATGCTTTTGTATTCAAAGATGTTTTCGTAAATTGATTTATGATGTTTCCGTAATAGGCTCAAGCACTGAAAGTGATATCGAAAATTCACACATTTACTGTGTATGCGTAGATAATCTTTTCCGCTTCCATTCTGACAATGAGTGTTTTTATTATCTAACAAATATTTAAATTTTTGATGTTAAGCCTTTATTGTTGGTGTTGTATACTCCTGTACGCTACATATGTTTTTCGGGATTTCTAGTAATTTTGAAGCAACATATTTTTAGATGTATTTTAAATTTTTTTACGATAAAATAGGAATTTTACGAGCCACATTTCATTTTTTTTTCAGTTTTCGTATAGAGTACGTAGTGTTTCTATTTTAAGAACGTTCGTTAGCCAAATGCATAATTAGCATTTTACTTCATCTGGAAAATGAGTTTCTGATAGATTACTAGTATGACATGTTAATATTAAAAAATAAATAAATAAAACTGTCATTAGGTAAAGTTACTTACACATTTAGATGAACGTTGCACATGTTATGATTAATAGTTTCGACGAGAAGTTTCTCCTTTACGTTCGCTGAAAAAATAGGTAGATTGATTACTTTAAGCATGTAAGAATTTTCATACTTTTAAACATTCAGGGTGGATTAAGGTGTCATCCCACCCTAAATTTAAAAATAAGGGAAGCTGGATATTTTTGCCGTGACAGCTCGTTGCTTAAGGGACGGTACACTTTAATTGCTCGAACCGCATCATGTAACACCAATATTTTCTAGATTCGAGTATTGTACAATTGTTAAGGCTTATTATTCTCAATCAAAAAATATATATATACAAGGTGTCCAAAAGCTACCAGATTTTCTGTAATGTGTGTTTTTTTTTTAAATTTAATACCTAATTATTATTATTCAGATTTCAGGTAGCAGTTGGAATATATTTCTTAAAGTTTGTAAAATGTACATTTAAATTCAAGATGCTTCATGAAGGCTTAACTTTTCAGTTAGATTGACAGAGTAGAATGTGAATATGATGTACTTCAGAAGGAATAAAAGCAGATATTCTAATTAAATTTGAAAGCACTACAAGACAAAGATAAGATTGATTTTACTTCCATAGTGAGAAAATCAGTTCTTATATTAGAGATATCCGTTCAGAAGATATTGGCGAGTTCTTCGGAAAACTTACTCAACCCCCCCTCTTCCCGCATTGCTGCTTAATTTTCACCAGACGGGGAATTATTTAACTTCTACAATGTACAAAATTTCATTAATTTTAAATGCAACATTGATTTGATTTCAACAGAAATAGTTCATTCGTACAGTGTTTTAAATGTTAAAATGAAAAATATTGTTCGTTTTCTATAAAAATGAAATGTTCAAAAATCCATTTCAGCTGACAGACCAGCCGCCGTTTTGAAGTCAAAGTTTGGAATGAGAGAATTAAATATGCTTCTAAATACGAGTCGTTTGCTCAAAGCACTTTTCACAAAGCTCTCAGACAACGAATTGCAACTATTATACATCTTTTAATAGGCTTTAAATTAAAATATTCTGTTACTGAAAAGTAGCTAATATTTATAGATAAGTGTAGACTCCCGAAAACAAATGTAGCTTTGAAATCGCAGCACATTAAAAGTCAGACATTGTCTGAAAAGTATTTATTAATGATGTGATATATATGTATACAGTCAATTTGTACCTCAAATTAGTCAACGATATTCTAATCTTAATTAGAGATATTTTGAATGTAGGTGTTTATAAAACTTGTATTAAAGTATTTTTGTGTAATAAACCATGCACAAGTCGCCATTATGCATGTAAGTATTATGTATATAAAATGAAACTATAAATGTATTACACATGTTCTTGTAAGATGTTTTATGTACAGTATATAAATATGAGAAAATATACTTCAGTTCATTGTTTTATTTATTTATTTATTTATTTATTTATTTATTTATTTTTTTTGTTTGTCCTGAACATAATTTCAAAAATAGACTGTGTTAAGATCTAGGATAAAATCAAACATCGGGCATTAGTTGTGGGTTGCAATTTACAAGCAGGCGCTAGGTCCATCTTTAGGAAAGGTTTGGCTAGCGGCTAAACTTTCCCTATGCTAGCCTCATATTATTTCGGATCTTGTTAAAAGATCCGAGTTTTTTATTATTTTGTTTTACTTCGCAAGTAGCGCTGGTCAACAAGGTTTCTGTTCCTCATTAAGTGAGTGGTGACTTTTATATTTTAGGGCGTACTGAAAAAGAATATGACAATAAAAATGTTCCGTCACCCACAGATTTTTGAAAAATCCTTAAAATCTCAATTTAATGACTTTTATTTAATACATGTGCAATACTTTTGTCATTTACCATTTTATAAACAATTACAAAGCTTAAAACGAGGATAAAACACAAAAAATATATATTGTTTAAAAAGTTGTAGAAGAATGGAAGAGATTTTTGATAAAAAAAATAATGATACTTGTAAAACAATTAATAAATTTCATAATTTAAGTAGCTGTAAATGCCTCAACTGCAGATGCTTTATTATTGGCACTAACACAAACTTAAAAAAGATGTAACATTCTAATAAGATTCCAATGGTAATCCAGCATATTAGGAGTAAACCGTCCGTGATATTATACTTAAATTGTAGAAATATCCTAGTGGAAGCTCTGCGCATGCTCGTCGCTTACAGCTCCCATACTTTCAGGGGGGAAAATTCAGTGACATTGAATATGCAATTTTTTTGTAACTTTTTAATGTGTCTTAAATTAATGTTTCATAATTAGGACTATTGTTTTTCCTAAGAACTGTGTCACAACATTTTTAAAATCAATCCATGCAGTTTTTTTCTAAATCACTTAAACTAGCTTCAAAATTTTGGTCCTTCATTAGCTTTGTTAATGTGGTTCAATGAAATATCCTCCTTAATTTTTGCAAAAATGAGTGAAGGGTACTATTCCTACAAATATTGAAATCCACACCCTTTTATCCATTGATTTAACGAAATTCTTCATCAATCCCAGATTAATGTGTAAAAAGGTGGGGAAATATTTTTTAAATCAATTAGATGAACGTTTTGCATATTTTTTTTTCACCTGCAATATATTGTTGGCATTCTGACTATTTCTTTTTTGATATAATGCTCATGTATTGTTCTGCTGTTCCACTCACACAGAAAATAGCAGTATGTTGTACAATCAAGTTGCAGACCAATGAGAACGGTAATTACTTTAAAAACTGTTCATATGCTCCAATTATGATGTGAATAGTCAATTTCATGAATCAATATCTACATATTTTCGTAGAACTCTTTCATTTGGCAACAATAAGCTATGGGAACCGATGGCAGAGCATTTCCACGCGCCGAAAGACGACTTCAACTACCGTGATCTTGCTTTAAACCGAAATGATGCGGAGCGCCTAGCCCCATCTGCTCAAGGTCGCATACATAAAACTTATCAAAGTAAATTCGATTTTTACTTTCTTGTTAGATGTTCTATCGCTGTAATGAGTCAAACAATATGCGTCTATGTATCAAATGCATCTAAAAGAAAAATATAGTAAACTGTGAACTGCTATAAGATAGCATATATAATCCAAAATTTATAATGAAATTTCTTAAAATTGGAGGGTGATAGAAAATTTTGGCAAACATATTCTTTTTCAGCACCTTGAAATCTATAAGAAACACTCAAAGTACATTGAGGAACTTAAAATTCGTTAAAATTTGTTTTTCAGTGTAATTTAAATTAAAAAAAATAATTAAAATTTTTGCTTTTACTATTTACTCTGGTTAGCTTCGTGGAATTAGAGCAGGAATTAGTAAATGGAGGGAGTAAGTCCAATCATTGGCTTAACAAAAGTGGACCCCAAGTCACGTGACTCAACAACGACGAATGGTTAGCACGTTTTGCTTGGGGAGGGGAGAACCTGATTTCGTTCAATGCTTTGCTTCAAAATCTATCACGTGACTTGGGGTCTTGACTTCACACTTAACTGTCTTCACTCCTTCCATTTTATCACTTATCAATGCTAATGGCATAATTTGTGATACATGAGAAGTTTTTAACTTTTAATTATAAAAAAAAAAGAAAAATGATCAGTTCTGTAAGTTCTTCAACATAGCAAAAGTTTCTTCTTATCCACCAAAGATGAAATATTTCAATTCCATACCTTTGGAATTAGTGAAGAAATTGCGTATGCAGGGAGATTTTTTTGCTACAATAATTGCTAGACATTTAAATGGAAAGGTAAAGCAACTAAAGTTTAGCATCTGTTAGAATTACCTTTGTATATAACTCGATGCTTCCATGTTTTCTAAAAAGAAGGGCTAAACCACACTCGGTAAAAAAAAAAAATGCATTGCTTCGCATGAAAATTAGCATTCTATCTTACACTGACGCTTACTTCAAATTATTTCAACTCGTTACGATGAAATAATTTTTAGCAGCTCAAAAATAATTCACTTTGAGACACCGACGAAATTTAAATATTTTCTGCAGAAAACATAGATCAAACATAGACATTAAATTTAATATTAAAAACCATTTTCAGGTTTTTTTTTGTTTTTTCTTTCTTATTTGCTATAACAAATATTAGTTTAAAGAAAAGTGTTTTGAACAAATAAAAAAGCATAAGTAGGCTTAGCATTAAACATACAAATGCCAGATTCATTTCACGAGCTCCGAAAAATAAATATTTTGAATTCCATGGAAAATAATAAAAATGCTAGAAATTTTGTTTTTGACAAATACGGAATCCAGAAAAAAAAAATTTCTTCTTAGTATTAATTTAATTTTAATGCTTCTTTTCATATCGTCGTATAATTGACAATGTATTTCTTAATCCTTTATTTACTTTACAATCACCGTTATTGTCTTTGTTTTCCGTGAAGCGAATCAAGGACAAAAACGAGTCGAGTAAAAGTATCTAAAGTTATTTTTGCATCTATTGATTGTTATTCTATTTTTTAGTGTTTTGCTTAGCCATTCGTTGTAATTGGTGTTTGTCTTCCCCCCTTTTTTTGCTCATATTCATACTTACGCACAAAAATTGTGTATAAGAATATTGTGAACAATTTTAATCACAATTCTTGACAGTTTTTTCAGTAAATGAAGTGTGAAATCCGATAATTTCAGTAAATAAAATGATCATCTAATTTTCAATGCATAACTTTTCTGATTCCATACAAAAGCTCTGCTAGTTCTTTTAAAAAAAGTCCAAGAAATGCAAAAAAAAAAAAAAGCTCATTTAGTTTTGGAGATTTTTTGATGATTCTACATGCGTTTGAAATTTATCTCATCTAATACTTTCAGCGAATTAAAAAGAAAAAGTTTTAGTTTTAGTTAAGCTTTAAAAGAGCAAATTTGTATTCCTTTTTTTTTTTTTTTCATAATTTTGTTTATTTGGACCACATTTTAAAACAGGACTAAAAAGATTCCTTGATTTTTAGTGCCCAAGTAATGTAATGATCTCAAATTATTTTAAAAAAATGCAAATTCAAAAACAAATTTTAAATTTTGCTCTTCAAAATATATAATAGCTTTCTCCTGTTATTGAAAAAAGAGCATTAAACAACTTAATAAACATATGACATTTTTAGTGTCTTACTCTGAGAGCTGGAAATAATACTCTAAAGTAAAGATGCATACTCTTCTTACTCCTTTTGAAAACCCGAAATCGTTTCTTTGTACACCTAAAAGTTAAAACTAATTTTGGTTAAATAGATTCTTCAACAGCTTTCGTTGCCATGAAAAATTTCACTAATCTGAAAGTGACTGCACAAAAATAGTGTCAATTAAAAAAAAAAAAGAATTGTGCTCCTTACTGTAGGGGAAAAGGGTGTGTGTGAACACTTGTGAACATTTTTTTTTCATTTCTTAATTTCTCAGAAAATATTATCAATTTCTCACAGAAAAAGGGTCCCCATAATTAAATAATATTTTCTTTGTGCCATAGAATTTTTTCAGATTAAAAAAAATATTTATATAATTTATGGATATTTAAAAAAATGTCTTCAATTATTCACATATGCTCTATAGGGAGTTATATGTGAACAAGCTTGGGACACATGTGAACACGTTTGAGAAATGCAGGATGAGCATTATATATCTACGAAAAAATAATTAAAATGAAGCATAAACGTATATATATAGCAATTAAAGTCAAGCGTTTATAACCTGTACTGTGTCAACTTGAATTGTGCAGTAACTGCAATTAAGAAAATATATTTTCCAAATCATGTATAACTCTGCTCACTCAAATTTTGAAGTTCCATAGCATGTTCTAATTATTGGATCGACAAACAAAAAAATCATATAAGACTAAATAATACAAAGGATATTTTATTATGTAAAGTTTATTCTTGTTATATAGTGCGTTTAAGATTCATACAGAATATAATGATGAATTTTAAAATCATTCTAAACAGTTTTTAGTTAAAGGAAAATATTTTCTCTTTATTTTCCTAGCTTATTTATATACCACTAAATCTTTGGTCAACTATTTAGTATTTAAAGATTTAAAAAAAATAAAAATAAAATAAATAATTAATAATTTTGCAATACTAATTAACAATAAATTTGCAAACTGACTGCAGTAAAATAATAATTATAAATCCTTATTTTGTTTTAACACTTATAATAAGCCCACACTAATATTTATATTGCGAAGAGAATATGGGAGTTGTTCACATGTGCCTCTACATGTTCTGTTCACAAATGCCCCGTCATCTAACTTAGAACTTATTTTCAAAAATAAAGAATTTTTAATTTAATTACAAAATTTAACCTTGGAATAAGTTACGTGAATGTTCATATAATGGTTTGCTGTAGTTAAATTTAGCTTATTAGTTAGTTTAAAATATGTTTTTACACGAAGAACACAGTGATAAAAGTACATCAGCATCTGCTAAAAGAAAGAATCTGTCACCACAGGAATATAAACTGGTTCCTTGCTCTAACAGTTGGGTCAAGAAGCAGGACTGGTACTGCCACTACTTGAGATTTTTTAAAGACTTTTTGCTTGACGTTATCCTAGTAAAACATACAATGTTCACATGTGCCCCCCTTTTCCCTACATTAAATCAGTATGAATTTCATTTTAATTACATTTATGAACGCATTAAATAAATTTATCTAAAACAAAGGAATTCCTTTTTAGTTCTTACTGCCACAACTTTGAAGATGGAAATCGGAATTCAAAGTAAAAAAACGTTTAACTATTTCTTTTCATAATCCTAACTCATTTCCTGGCGCATCTAAAATTTAAAACTATTTTTGGTTAAATATACTCCGCAACAGCTTTCGTGACTACCATAACTTTAACCAAAGTTTCGATTATTTCTTTAAGATTAAAACGAATTCAATTTCCGTTTCAATGAAAACTTGAAACGTTTAATCAAAGAAATCTGCAAAGCAATGAAATTGATCTTCGCAGATGCATTTGCTTACTGGACAAAATATTATTAGTTCCAAAAAAATCTTAATCAGAATTTCGCTTTCATTTTATGGAAATTAAAATAAGATTAAATTCGCGGCAAGATTTTTTTCCAATATAAATTGGTTTCATGCATATTATTAATGAAGTTTGAAATTAGGATCGATTTCTTTTAAGTTAAGTAAAAGAAGAAATGAATTCCAAATATTTAGAGAATGGTTGTTTTGAAATGTTTAATTTTGCATAGATATAAAGACTAAGAAACTGGTAGCGTAAACGGGCGCAACCTGGATCCAAAATTTCATATTTTTTGCGAGTTTTGTACTAAATGTTTGGTTTAACTCAAAATGTGCACTGAAAACCTTGTTTTTACCACCTTAGGACTTACACCTCAAAAAGTACATTCTAGTGGGCAAACTAATTATATAAATTATAAATTATTTTGCCCTAATGGTGTTAAACTTCATCAAAATGATTGGTTTTGCACATATTTGGGTTTCGTGGAACTTTTTTCTAAATCATAAAACTTAGTCAAAAAAAAAAAAAAAAAAAAAAAAAATCTGGTTTTTTTTTTTTTTTTTTTTGCGAATTCAAGCAACATTTTTCAAAAAAGTGTTTTTAAGTTAGTTTTTATTATTTTTTATGACAATTAATTTTTCACGCACAGTTTAACTTAAAGTTCATACAGCTAGATGAATTTTTGTATAAAATGCTATAATAAGTGTTTAAGAGAAGGGGTCCCACTTACCCCGCCAGTTTTGTCTTTAAGGGGTAAGTGGTTCCCACTATAATAATGAGGTTTTCAATATCAAAAGCAACTCTGATTAAATATTTGTATTAGTTTAGTTCAAGACTACTATGATGACTTGGAATTGATAGTTCACTACAAAAACTGCTAAAACTGGTGAATATGCATTTGTGAAACATAGGGTCTGGTGGGGGAAAGTGGTCAATGGGGTAAAGTGGTCATACGTCAAATAAATGACTATAGCTTGGAAATAAATGTTCGAAGGAATGAGAAAATTTTATTTTAGGTTCAGGGAGTTAGAAACTACATTTTGAATGCAAAATTTCAGAACTGGCAAAATTTTATCAGGCAAAAAAAAAAAAAAAAAAATTTGTGTAAATATGAAAATTTTGAAAATCTAAACACTTCTTTTAACTTCTTTGGGAAATTTTGTTTGTTAGAATTATGAACAGATTGATGGCACAGGAAGCTTCCTACATGTCTTAAGATTGCTTACTCATTAGCAGTTAGCTGAATATATTTTAGATAATTTTTTAGAACAATTTCAGTAAGATGGGGTAAAGTGGTCATAATATTAGGCTTAACGAATATTGTTCTTCTAATGTCACTGAATCTCAAAGTATAAGGCAGATATAAATTAAATGTAAATTTCACTTAAGATGTATTGTTCTTACAGTAAATGGGGTTAAATATACGAGTATATACGTATGCATACGCATATACTCGTGTATGCGCGTATATAAACGTATTTACATAAATGCAACAATAAATACTTATATGGGTATCTGCGATATGGGTATTTTTCGTCTATGCAGATATACATTCGACTATACACGTATATACTTGCTTTTACTCGTATGTATACGAAAACTTACATGCTCAGGTAGACACGTATATACACGTACATCGAGTAGATACTTACATACAAGCATATGATATTACATACAAGCATATGAATTCACCCTGTATATTTGTATATGATATACAAATATACAGGGTGAGTTTAAACTCTTGGGAAATTTTTTAAAAGGTTTTAGAGAGGAGGATAAGAAGCAAGAATCATAAGGAACATATGGTCATAAACAGAATGCTGACGCGCAACATGCATGCAAAGCCGAAGACTGATGGATGCAAAACAGGTCACAAATTTGTTACACTAAGACAATTTTACACAACATTTTAGGTCGTAAGAAAGTTTTAAAGCGATTGAAGAAATTTGCGGCCTGCAGCTGTAATACATACGTCACAATCACAAAGCACTCTCTGGTTTAATAACGAGACTTTTAAAAAACTTTCATCCGTCGCTGCGCCTTTGTCGCGTTGCGTGTATTAGAACTACTACGGGCCGTAACTTTTAAAAAATGCTCTAAATATTTCTTAAAAACTAAAATTTTTAGTAAAATCATCTTTGTGTAAAAAGTTTGTGACCTGTTTTGCGTCCTGACTTTGTGTGCATGTAGCGAGTCAGCGACCATAAGCTCCTTATTATTCTTTGCTTTTTATCCTCCCCTCTCACACTCCTTAGATTTTTGCTCAAGAGCTTGGATTCACTCTGTAGGCATACATGTATATAAGCGTATATACTCGTGTATACATATATGTACTGGTGTATACACGTAAATGTACGTATATACGTCTTTTAAGGTATATAATTGTGTTTATACGTATACATACTTATATACTTGTTCTTCCATATATACATGTATATACGTGAGTAGACATGTACAAACACGCATTGGATGAATTCCACGAATTAACTCGTGTATACCCGTACATACATTTATGTACACTTATGTATGTACCCACATGTACACTTGTACATATATGCGTATATACGTCTACTATGCACATATATACTCAGGTATGCACGTATATACTCGAGATACAAGTGCATACATGCATATGACGTTCGTTTATATGTATATATACACGTGACACGTACAGTGGTGAACAAAATTATAGACTCAAATATTTTTTATTTTGTTTCAATTACAACATGACTCAGTTTAAATGATTTTCATTGAAGTAAAGATGAATAGTTGAAGAAATAGTTCTAAAATTAGTACATCTTATCAATTAAATTAAAAAATTCATAAAATTAGAAAATTTGCAAATTTAATATTTTATCATTACGTGAAACCTGGACAAAAGTATAAACTCAGAGGTAAAAAATCCAGGATTACAAGAAAGTTTCGTTCGAAAATGTTAATTTAACGCCATAGAATGAATAAATGTTGCCATCAGTGTTTTTTAAAAGTTTTGTTTTTGGAAATTTATGAGAAACATATAAATGCATCGCTGGACAAAATTATAAACTCATTTTTTTTTTCGTTTTTTCGATCATAATTTAATTCAGTTGAAAAAAAATTTTTGTTCCAGTAAAGATAAATAACTCTCTCGGCATGGTAAAGCAGAATTGGCATTTCTTAATAGAAGATAGAACGCTGAAAATTACCAATTAATACTGGAAGATCATCTCTTACCTTTTGCTTATCTAATTCCTGGAGGTAACTGGTTATTTCAACAAGATAACGCGAGTGTACACATAGCGAAAAGTACAAAAGAATGGTTTAAGCGCTGGGGTATCGAAGTTATCAAATGTCCAGCTCGTAGTCCGGATCTTAATCCGATTGAAAATCTTTGGGGGACCACGGTCCCCAAAGTTTATCATGATCGGCACCAGTACCAAATCACAGAGGAATTACAAAGGGCAATACTTTCAGCATAGAACCATATGACACTGCAGCTATTAGAAACTCTTGTGAAATCTACATGCCCAGCCGCATATTCGAGGTAATTCAGAAAACTGGGGGCCCAACTCGTTCTTAAAAGTTTGTAGTTTACACAAATGGCTAGATTTAGTGCAGTGTTAATTTTTAAGACATTTCAAATATTGATTTTTTTTTTCAATTTATCCATGTTAATAGCAAAATTACATTTTCCTATATCTATGCTTTTGTTTTACTGAAGTAATTGCAAATGTAACTTAATTAAACTCAAAAAAAAAAAATAATAAATAAATAAATAATGTAAATAAATAAATAAAATTTTGTCAACTTATAATTGTGTTTATGCAGTATTGTAGCTTTGTAATTTTGTAATTCAGCATTGGTTCATTTTTAGACATTAAATGATTAAGTATTTAAATAAAATTCTACCAAACCTCAGAGTTTCTTACTTTTGAGTTGATACTTTTGTCCAGGTTTCATGTATTATAAAGATATTAAAGTTGAGATTTTTTTAATTAAATTATTTATTTTATAAAGTTTATGAGTTATACTGACTTTAGGACTATTTAGTCAGTTATTTATCTTTACTGGAACAAAAAGTTTTTTAACTGAGTTAAATTATGATTGAAAAAAAAAGAAAAACAAGAGTTTATAATTTTGTCCAGCGATTCATGTATATGTTTCTCATAAATTTCCAAAAACAAAACTTTTAGCAATCACTAATGGCAACATTTATTCATTCTCTATGGCGTTAAATTAACCTTTTCGAACGAAACTTTCTCGTAATCCTGTATTTTTTACCTCTGAGTTTATACTTTTGTCCAGGTTTCACATAATGATAAAATATTAAATTTGCAAATTTTCCAATTTTATGAATTTTTTAATTTAATTGATAAGATATACTAATTTTAGAACTATTTCTTCAACTATTCATCTTTACTTCAATGAAAATAATTTAAACTGAGTCATGTTGTAATTGAAACAAAAGAAAAAAAATGAGTCTATAATTTTGTCCACCACTGTATATAAACATGACACATATATACTCGTGCAGACACGTCAACACTCCTTTAGGTAATCACGTATACATGTGGTCATAAATACAAAGGGAAAAGAAAGTGTTGTAAAACTAATTAAATCAATTTTTTTCTTCTAAACTTGAATGTACTGTGTTCTTTAAAAATGCAATGTAAAATAACAACAAAAAAAGTTGTATCGTTTAAATAATTTGTTGTATTTATTACCCACCAAAGTTGAAAACCTACGATTTTATGACCACTTTACCCCACCAGACCCTACATGAAAGAAAAACATTAAAATTTAAGTAGGTCTAATTTTGGAAGATACAAATTAAAAAAAATTGTTGAATTTGCAAGAACGAATACAAATAGTGACACTTTTTATTGGCATGGTGCAGATGATGTTGGAATAATTACTGAGGAGAAAGCGATAACGGTTCTTTCTTAACCAACTATACATAGACGCACTCATTTAATCTGTTTCCAATTTCTTTTTCAGCTTATATTTTTTCTAATTTACTTAAATTGATCTTAATCAACCGTATTACGTTCCTTTATATGTAAAAGTAAAATATATACCTATAGGCTTTCAATAAATTTTACTAATCAAATTGTTTTGTTTTCGTTTTAAAATTTTCCGCGTAACAGATTTAAAAGACAGTCAATATCTCATAGATGGATGTATTTACAAAAAAATAATTCACATAAAATTTTACATAATTTATTATGTAAGACTCCCCTTACCCCCTTTTTTAGGTACGCTTAATTTAAATTTAAATAAAACGGGGGGGGGGGGGGTTACCCACTTACCCCTTACTATGAGGTAAGTGGGACACCAATCCGATTTTTTTTAAAAATATAATCGTTAAGAATATTTAAAGCACTATTTTAGAAAATAGTGATGAGTTTGATTTTGTTTATTTATAATGTCTAAGATAAAATAAGACAATAAGTTTACATTTTTTTTTTGTTTCAAATATTTTGTATAAGGTTTCAAAAACGAACTGTTCTCAAAAGGGGTCCCAATTACCCCAAACAACCCTAGTTATTACTTAAGTCAAAATGGGTTGAGGCTACTCTTTAGGACATTTCTCTGGAATTAATTCAATCTGGGCACAATTGTAATTGTTTATTAAAATTTTAAATTTTTGAAAGTAGGGTTTTGAGGCGGGAAAAATGTGAGTTTGTCTGTGCCCCCCTAAGAACTTTTGAGTGATAAGTCCTATTCTTAAAAACATTTTTGTTCGAAAAATCTCGGCGAGGACACTTATGTATTTTATTTTCTGATTTGAATAATTTTTCATTTAATTTTGAACAGTTCAAATAAACTTAACATTTCCACCTAAGCGGAAATGTAAGACACATGCAGATCCTTAATTTAAATGCGGATTTGCTTGAAACAAACTTTGCTGGAAAAAGTTCCTGACTTAGAACATGTTCATAAACGAACGTTTAAAATGAAAAGCTTTAAAAAAAATTACTTTTGAAAGCTCATAAGGAAATTTAATGTAAATATAGATTAAAAACTTAAAGATAGATTTTCTTGAAAAAAAGGTTTGTGGAAAAAGCTATTAATGCATTACATGTTCAAAAACAAAAGTTCAAATCATGTTCAAATTAATGCTTACGGGATATTTTTTTTTTAATTTTAGCGACGGAATATAAAATTTAAATTATAATTCTGCCGCATGCAAGTAATTGCGCGTTTTCTCTTCAGTGCCAACATTAGAGAAATGTTAGAATTCGACGTGTTTTTCGCTTTTTTTTCATTGGAAACCAAATAAGCAAACTTGTGATTAAACTAACGTGCACAATTGATGACAAGAATGCAAAAAAAAAAAAAAAAAAAAAGAAGGAGAGAGAGAAAGAAAATTTTGCAGTTACTGCGCCCTTTTTTTTCCTGCCCATGGCAAAATTCATTTACCATCAGAAGTAGCAATGAAGAATTATGTGTTCTATTCTATTAGACCAAAAAAAGATACTGAAATACGAGCTATACACTTAACAACTTCTTTTTTAAAGCAAGTATCCATAGTTACTAAAATCTCAACTCTCAATCTTTTTCTTTGTTTTCAGTCTGACTTATGATCTGAAATCATGTTTTTGAACTGTTGCAACAGGCTTTCAAAACAAGTGTTTCTTTTCTCTTTTGCTGCCAGTTTACTTGTTTTACAACCTTTTTATGGTTCCCTTTATGGGAAACAAGCTCTAAACTACGGAAATGATGTCCCAAAAGGAAAGAGAGCAGAAGGAAGGAAGTAAAGTGTACGAATAGAAAGGAGCAATATTCATTGATTTTTACCCTGTATTCCATGTAAGCAAGTAAGATGGAACATTATTTTTGCAGTAACTATGTTTTCAGAAGAAAGAAAGGAGGAAAAATGAAACTTGTTCAAAATTATATTTGAGGAATTTCTCTTCGTAAAAGGTTTTAATTAGTTCAATGGTATAATTTTAATTGTACTCGGGCAATTCCTTGGTAACGGACAGATCAGTTTAGCAAAAAACATCTTACAAAAGCTCCAAATTATGTTAAGTACTTTTTCATTTCATGAATTTAATCAAATAAATGAACTCTAGGATTGTTTAAGGCACATCTTGACGCCTGTGAGATTTTAACTTTTAAGAAATACTCTTAAAATGAATGTCTACCCTTCATTGCCGTTTATGAAAACCCCTTTATTGGAGTTTTATTCATCGTCGTTAATAAAAGTTCTTGAGAATTCAGAAATTGAGTAAGAAAGTGAATGCTAAAAGTCCACCAATCAAGATTTTCAAGATCACAAAGCCTAAATTTTAAGATTGGCCTTGACAACAATAATCAATGTTGACAGTGGTTTGGGTTTTTGGTTCGTTCTCAAAAAGCTGGCAGCTGAAATCAAACACTCAGTGACATAACCATGAGCTAATAGTCAAATAGAGGGCAATCCTGCCATATTTTATACAAATATGTAACTCGAGGGGGATTTTGGCAGTTAGTAATAGGGAGATCTCGACATGTTAATATCTGCAATGAGAAAATTGTTATTTTGCTATTTTATGTGATCCCCCCTGTTCTTACTTAATATTAATTAAAGTATTTCTGTAGTTGCTGTAGCTAACAATATTGCTAACGTAAAAGATTGTAAATGGAAATTCGTTATGGAACTGTATAACTTCTAATAGAACGCTTTTCGACCTAAACAGTATAATTAAACTGATACATTTTTTTTAAATCGAATTTCATTCCAAGGTCATATTTCGTTTATCAATATCGCCTGAGTTATGTTTATTTTCTAAGAAACTGTCCCGAAATCAACGTCTGTGTAGTGCTATAATTTATAATTTTGTTTACTTAAAAGAATTTGCGTAGGTTAAATCAATTTTATGGAGAGACTTGGAATTTTCTCACAGAAAATTCACAAATATATAAACTGTGGGAAGTGTGATATTTTCTTATCTCTTTTATCTCTGTTTGAATGAAGATTTCTCTAAGACCTTGCTTAAACATAAGAGACTCGGAAGAGGAGGGAGAAAAGATAATATTGACATTCCTCACAAAGTGAAAGTGATATGTAAAGAAAAGACGAAATTTCTAATTTATCACTTTTCTCTCATTATTTTTCTGTTATATTATCACTTTAAAATTTCCTAATTTTTTTCCGGCGGTTACTACGAGTATTTATATTTTTTCAAGTGTTTAATATTTTGTCTACAAACAGATGTCATTGAAAATGACGTTTAACTCGTCTTTTTGAGATTAGAGTTTTGGAAAATCTGTCAATGTGCACCATTTTTAAAGGCATGCTTTCTCACATGCAACAAAATAAAAGTTGATTATTTTGTTTAGTGAAGTTTAATACAAAATTTAAGTTTTTAACATGAATCTCTTCAAAAATTCAATCTAATAATAGTTTATACAGTGCTGAAGTGATTGTATTAATTTGTACGCAGTTGCATAATTGTTTTATTTTTAAAAAATGTCAGATTTCAAAGTAAAAATGTGCGCTTTCCTATGTTTATACATATGTTACCTTTATTTAAAGAGAGATGGTGAGGTAAATCTTTGCAAAAAACTGTGTCGATTTTTACACGATGCATATTTAAACCATGAATTAACTTCAATATATAACAGACTATTCTAGTCAATCATGATAAGCATTGCAACAGAAAAATAAAAAGAAGTACAATTAGATGCTATGCACCTCATTCTATATTACGTAACATATTTAAGCAATATATTGCTATCATTAATATTATTATTAATATTAAAAGGAAACAAATTAAATATATTAGTTCATTAATACTTAAACGTTGGGTAATTGAAATGTAAATTACGTTGTAAGAATTTAAATAATATTTTACATTAAAAGTCATCATACAGACAACTAAAAAAATTTTGTACTTCATTTATTTTTATTAAGTTTAAGCGTTTACATTTTGTGCATTCGTTTTTAAAATTAAGTTTAAAACAATAATCAAGGTTTCACGACTTCTTTTCATTTATTATATAACAACATACGGTATCACTGAAACCATTATAAACTTTGTTTTTACTATGTATTCAAATTTATTTTTTGAGGTACCATGTCTTCGATGTTATGGACCTTTTTAATTTCGAACAGTCGCTGCAAAAACAATTTTTTTTCTTTTTTCTTCTTCTTCCAGGAAGCTTAAATGATTAGATGCATTATCACTGATTATGCCATTAGTCACTTTTATGGCTACGTTTAGTCGAGGCAAGCTATGAAGTGAGAAATGAAACGATAATGGACGAGAGACTGAGTGGACTGAATAAAAACAAGTTCAGTGATATAGTGACTGATAAGTTTCTCTGATGCTTTGGTAGCTTAGTTACAATAATGCATGTTTAGGCAGCCGTTGCGTTCTTGCGCGTAAACAATTCATGCTTAAATGACTTTGTGTTTGATAACAGTTTTAGACAATTATTCACTCTTATGACTACGTTTAAAGAAAGCAAGCTATGGAGAAATTAATGAAAAAAAAATGGAATGGAAAACTGATTGCACTGTATAAAACAAACTAAGTTACATGGTGACTGAACTGTCTGAATTCTGTACCTAGGAAGCAAAGTTACATGTGTGCTGGTCGGCCCGTGAGTCGATGCATTAAGCTTTCATATTTAAATTATTCAGAACACAGGTTCTTAATTTCTTTGATTAGTTGAACCATTTTCATACATCCACTGTTTTCTTGGACCCTCTGCACTGTAAAAAAATCGTGTAACCTTACTCCATAGATTCTTTGGCAGCATAGCTCCTTCCACTGCTGTGGAGGAACTTAACTGATATAACCGGTGTAAAGTTACGCATTGCTTGTGGAAAGTTACACCCTGGTAGTGTAAATATAGCGTAACATCTAACTCATTTCTGCATAAGGTTATACCAGGACTTTCTGGTGCACCTTCTCCCTGCAATTTCATGGGGAATTCGGTAGTTTGAATGTAATTGATTAGATCCTTCCTGAGCTACTAAGAAAAATCTGGAAGCATTAATGCAATCCTTGCCTTGCAAAGCTGCAGCCATCCAGAGATTTATTTGCCCTGATTTGAAGCTTAATCAACTTGGACCGGTCGTAATCGAACTAAAGCAGATGTACTTATTAAAGACGCTCAGTCAATCTTTAAAACGGTAGCTAAAAATATTTTAAAAGTATATATTTGTGCAACTTGTAGCAATTCTGGAAGCGTTTTCGCAAAGATACTTGATTTTACGGGGAAATGGGTAAAAACTCGTGAAATCCCGAAACGATTCACGGAAAGAATCAGCGACGTTTTGGAATTTCTTGCAGTGTAACAGTTCTGATCTCTACGCATACACTTTGAAATCTACTGACTGCAAGTAGAAACCATAGTGCAACGTTCCTCCACCAATTTTAGTTTTTAAAACAATGATACTACACACTCCAGAATTCGTGTAACGTTACACCCATTTTTATTGAAAACCTTGCACAATTTTTTTACAGTGTGGTTTTTCTTCGATGGTATAGTTTGAGTGAAACATTACGGGACACATGAAAATTAAATTCTCGTCTCAGGTTTAGCATCCAATCTGTTGTGCTGTTTTTTAATTTAGTCAACACATAAGTTGCGAAACTTGTTTGACAAAAATGTATAAAACGCATGTAGTGAAAATGGTAAAAGAGACAACACTATCTTTCGTGATACTTGAAAATATTCATCTTTGAGCATCAAAATTCCAGCATACACATTTATTTAAGATTCTGTTGTAGGGATGAATCGGATCTCGTTAAAAACAAAAATTTCGTATTCTTGTTCTGACACCGTCGAAGGTTGCACAACATACAATGCACATTAACAAGGAAATATATTGTAAACAGCAATTTGATATTTTCTCTGCTTTTCATTCGGAAAATGTTGTTTAAAAACTTCAGTAGGATTTAATTTTCATCATAATTCGCTAATGTAGCGAATTATCAGCTTTATGCCACTACTTTTTTTTAAATTGAAATTTACTGAAGATTTAATACAAGAAGTTTTATTATATTCATTCAAATAAGAAAAAAAATAACGGGGAAAAAATTGTTACAACGAACATGAGCAGTAGCAATTAAGATCTGTTTTTGAGCTCTTGATTGCCGTCTGTAAAAAACAATTCTCACCACCTCAGACAACGTTTTTTTAAGACGTTTTTTTTTAATCGTACACATCAGTAATATGATTTGCTGTAGTTGCTTACCGTGACAAAATGTTATGGTTTTATTTCTTTTTCAAACTCTACTATGATTTTTTTTAATTACACCGTACATAAATAAATGTCGGACGTTTTGCAATGTTTTTTATTGTAAGCATTAAATACTGTTTTGATTAAAAAGTGATTTTTTATGATTCAGTTTGTTGCCAAACCGTTGTAAAATCAGTCGAGTAAAACTAAAAACCATTCAGCTACATTGAGAATTTTCACAACATACTTTTCAGATTTAATCAGTTTTTGTGGGAAGCCAAAACTTACATATGAAAGGGCAACAAGAGCTTAATTTACTCCATTTACGTAGTTCACTCGCTTACATTAATGTGCTGAACTTTGCGCCACATATTGATTATTTTAATTAAAATTCTGTTGCATCAGATTTGCGTCACGCTTTAAGTGAAGTTTTGTCATAAACAATGCAAAATATTTTAAGGAAAGCGAGGGCAGGCTTTGAGAAATTTTACTATTAATGAAAACTCGATAAGCAGACATTTCTAAAGCAAAATGCAGCGAACGAAGAATGGTTCTTCCAACAAAATACAGTGAAATTCCATTGCAACGAATATCAACACAACGAAATAGCCGTTTCAGCGAAATAAATTTTCAGTCCCGATTTACTTTTCGTTACATTGCTAGAACTCCATTGCAACGAAATTCCCGAAATACCGAACGCAAGTTCGTTGTAACAGGATTTCACTGTATTACAAGTTTCTAAATTAAAAATTCGGAGATAGCAGTACAAATGGTAGGAGAAACTCTCCTCTTGCTTGGGGCAAAATATAGTACTAGTATCTCTGGTAGGTGCTGTTATACAACATGATTTAGAAAAACTTTTCAATGAAAGCCTACCTAGGACCTTATCTTTTAACGAGTATTACTCACAACTTGAAAATGTCCACTTACATCACTTTGCTTCTCTCTGCCTCATATTACTTTAATTATAAACAATAATTAAATGTACGTTAGAACTTTCTTTTTAAATTTAATTCGCATCATCGTTTTTAAAAATTTACTCTGAGATAGAGGAATTTAAATAAAAGCATAGAGAGATTCATTATTTGATTATAAGGTGCAGATAAATAAAACATTTTCTAATTCATCTATTTAAATGAAAAACACATTTGTCAAAAAAAAATTGTTGAGTTACAATTTGGTTGTAAGTTTTATAAAAGAAACGAGCTGATATTTGTATCGCATGACTTCCTTTTACACCAATTTAATGGTATTTCCCAATTATTGGCAATTTTAATGTGATACAATAGTGAACTCTCTAAATATCACCAACAGTGGCCAAATTGAAACCAAATTAAAAAAAAAAAAAAAAAAAAAAAATCGGCAAATTTGTCGCCAAGTTGGCAGCAAAACTTGGCGTTCAAAAGCCGGCGATATATGTGTGTCTGCCAAATTATAACACCACTTGCGTTTGCATCGAAATTAACAATAATTTCCCCCAAAAAAGGTGTAAAAGACTCCAATTGAAGCAGTCGAATGGAACAAAAAGGGAAGGTGCACAAACAGACCTCACTTGGAGTCTACGTACCAAATCTCAACTTTCTCGGACATACCGTTCTTGAGTTATGCGAAATACGTATGCACATATGCACATACATACATACGTACATACGGATGTCAAGAGAAAACTCTTTTTAATTAAATCGGGAACAGTCAAAATGGATATTTCGGGCGTCTATATGTTCTTAGATATATACATGAGGTAAATATATCCAGCACGTGTGGTCGGGTCAAAAAAAAAAAAAACTCGACATTCATTATGGGATGAGCAAAATGGAAATTAAGGCCGATTTTTGAGTGAAAATATTTTTGCGAATACAATACTTCCTTTTTTGTAAAAGGAAGTAAAAACTAGATGTTGTGATATATGAAAGTTCTCTCAGCGCATAAAACACGCGTTGTAATTTGTTTGTGCAAAAGGAATGACTTTTCTTCGTCATAAGTAGCAGCTTTTTGATCAGTTCTCAGCAAGTGTAAATACAATTGAGGCAGTGAGAAGCGAAGGGATGTAAGTTTACATTTTCAAGTTATGCGCAAAACACGTTTAAATATAACGTTCTAGGTAGGCTTTCATTGAAATTTAATTCTAAATCATGATGTGCACCAGCAACTAAAAGGGCTACTAGTAATATTTCTTGTTCCAAGACAGAGGAGAGGTTCACCTACCACTTGTACTGGTTATCTCAATTTTTTTTTAAACTTTTCCACTTACATCCCTTTGCTTCTCTCTACTTCAGTTATTTAGTTGCATTTGATGGTTGTGAAATATATCTTACTTTGATATGAGCTGTCACCTATGTAAAGGGCGTTTGTAGTATTCTTTTTTTTCGTTCACTGTAAAAAAAGTCTAAAACGTTGCAGATTACTTTCAGGTAATGTTCCGGGATTTTATCGGTTTCCACCAGTTTACTGTAAGAGATAAGTATCTTAGTGAATAGTGTCCTAAATGGCTACATAGTGCATGAATGCAGGTTTTTGGCTGTTTTGAAAAATAATTTTAGTCACCAGGATGTATATATGCTCATTTTCTTCTTCAAATGTTTTGCTTTCAGCGTGATTACGACCCTTCTAGATTGACTAAGCTCCAAATGGTCGCGAAATAGTCTCTGGTTAACATAGTTTTGCAAGAATAGCAGGTAAATAAACTGCTTGGCATTTTCTACAATTCTACCTTGGCTTTGGCCCTATTTGAAAAAATGCTCTGAGAGTCTTCCTGATAAATTAGGAAGATGCCAAGCTTCTACTTTAAACCTATCTTATTTATTTATTTATTTATTTATTTGGAAAATGCGTAGTTTATTCCAGAAACATGATTGACCTTGTGTTAGAAAGGTTCCTGAATTTTTCACTAAGATTCCAGGTTAATTTCAGGAAGTTTACTCACTTTTAGTAGGAAACTTTTATCTTTTTTCTATACATATTATTGGCAAAAATTAAGCACACTAGCTGTCTATTTTTTTCTGGAAACTTTTCTGAATATTATTAGTTTTCGAAGATCACTAAAACGGTTTGCTTTTAAGACATTTAAGAATGATGTACGACTCATTAACTAAAAAAATTACCAATTGTTCTACTCACAAAAATACTGCGTATTGTTCAGTTGTTCTTACAAAAGTATGCGTTTCATTTGTAGATGAAAATAGCTTTAAAGTTTTTTTTTCTTTTTTTAATTAGATTGTTTGATTGGACTCAGAACTCAAGAGCTTAAGAAGCTTTAAGCTTCTGAAATGATAAAAGAGGAACACATGCTGTTGAAAATGCAAAGGAGTAAGATTTTGCATTTTTCGAAAAAAAAAAAGGGCTATCAATCAGAGCATAAAAACAGAAAAAAAATCTTGGTTCGAATAACAGCAAAAACTGTATTTACAGCGGATCTTCGATCAACCAAAGTGTTCGGGGCCTCAGAATCCCTTCGGTTGATTGAAAACTTAGGATAAAAGGAGGGATTTAAAAATGGTCATCAGGAAAACGCAGAAACATTAACTCTGAATTTTAAGATATACGCACGTGCAAAACAATTACCAAATGCGATGTTTTAAATACATATGAGGTAGTGAAAATCAAAAAGGGATGTAAGTGGCCAAATAAAAAATTTGGAGATAACCAGCACAAATGGTAGGAGAATCTCTCTTCTTGCTTGCGGCAAGAGATAGCACTAGAGACTCTGTATGTTTTCTTATACAGCATGTTTTAGAAAAAGTTTTCAATGAAAGCCTACATAGGGCCATATTTTTAAACGTGCTTTATTCAAAACTTGAAAATGTCCACGCACATCCCTTTACTTTTTACAGCCTCATATTACTTTAATTATAAACAATAAGTTTATTTAGCAAATATTACACGTCGGAAAATGTATTGCAATTTTAATGAGATCTATTACACCTTTTTTATGTCTAAATCAGAAAAAGAGCAGATGTTGGAGGAAACTTGATTCCCCTCAGCAATGCCAAAGGAGGAAAAAGAAAAGGAGACAATATATTTGCTTATATGGACACATCTCCATTGACCTTGATTGATTGGTTCTATTGGGTTTGTAGGCACAAGAGCCTAGTAGGCTATACTGCGTCAACCGTTGACCTTGAAGTAAAACTAAAGTACACTATCTTTGTAGCAGTAAAAATAACACATGTAACTATGAACCGTCATACGCCCACTTAGAAAAACAATACTTTCCAAATCAATCCGCTTTGAGCTTAGTAGCACTTCAAAAGCTTGAATTATTAACAGCGTTCCAAAAATTTACTAGGGAGTAAAGGGGGGGGGGATAAAAAAACTGGAATCAAGAATTGCACGGTGAACTCGATGTCTGCAGTAAAAACTTCTACTTCCGGTCATCCAAAATCGACATTGTTTTCTTTATTAAAAAAAAAAATAATAATAATCAAACCAACATCGGTTAAACGAGGTTTTGGTTAAAAGAGTTTCGCATAAAAGTGGTTAAAACTTGTTTTAAGTAATGAGTCACCAAAAAGACTTGGTAATACAATTCTTTGTATATGTTTTCTTCCCGGAGCATGTTTTGGAAAACAAAAACAAAGAGCTATATAGTCAGAGGAATGGAGGAGAAAACAGCATTGCGACAATCTTCTAAAGGTAGCGGAATAAGATAAAAGAAGATGCTTCTCATTCTCAATCTACCCTTCTTAAGATGGTTAAGTTAGTTCGAAGAATTTATATCGAACATGATTAAAAAATGGGCACAATGAGTATACATATAGCACTGCAATAACATTTTACGCAACACTGCAGTGCATTGCGTAAAGAAGCAAATTTGGAACAAAATGTATTTTTACGTGTGATTCTAAAAGTAAAGGATCTTCCCAGCAACACCCCCAGAAAGTAATTGAGTCACGTATATGCTATCAACAATAATGCAACGAAATAGAAAGTCCTTTTCTTCTGCCTGTACACTTATTTCTTTGGTTTATATTGTGACAAATACCGAAATGGAAAAACTAAAAAAACATGTAATCACAGCTTTCAAAATTTTATTCCGATTCTTTCCCCAAATGAATTGCTAATAGTCTCTTTTGTACATTAAACGTTTTATAAAAATAGATTAGCCATCTATGACTTGCATAAGGATATATGAGTATCCTAAAGCACATTTTTTTTATTATTGTGTTGTTTTGATGCCGTTTGATTTGTAGCAACTTCAAAACATAAAGTTTATATTCCCTATAAATCTACAACACCCTTAACAGCAATAAAGCATTTCATGTAACAAAAGAGAAAGACAATTTCTTTTCTTACATTAAAATTTTCAACTCTAAAAAATTGCTACATAAATTAACTCAGATTAAGGATTCTGAGTAACTTTGTATCAGATCAAAAACATTGCGTAAGCACTTTCACGAAAGCTTAGAGGAATTAGGTAAGAAATTTCTCTTCGTCCAAAAAAGTGGCTTTTAAATGCCTCGGCTCAATATCCCATTTCACTTTTTTTTTTTTGGAATCAAAGTAGGATCACTCATAAAAATGGTAGAAAAGCAGTTGTTTGTCAACATCGGTAAAGTTGCCACGTGTACTCCTGTGCGTGTCTTTTAAAACTCTATTTTGCATATCTTAAGTATCAGTTATTTTCTTATTTACGCTTACAATAATTTCCCCCATCTTTAAGGTTTAAATTTGTTAAGTGAGATAGATATTAGGAAATTTTAATGTTTTCAAAGTTGTAATTTTGTAATCTTAATGCTTAATGCTTTACTTTGGAAAAAAAAGAAGGAAGCAAAAGTAGCAAATGCATAACTAGTCAGAAGAAACGAAGAGGAGACACATTGGAAGGAAAAAATAAAAATGATAATTAAACTCTATTTTCCGCCATCGCAGGATCAGAAATTTACTGAACCAAAAGTTTAATATAAATTTACATTCTAAGCATTGTGATTAAGTACTATTAAAGCAGTAATGAGGTTTTTTTTTTAAGTGGAGTTAATCGATTTAGCAACTGGGGTATCCAATTTTTAATCATAAATTCTCAATGTTGAACAACTACGCTATATTTTTTGATGAACTTTCAAAAACGATCACACTTGTCTCGTTTAAAAAAATCGATGCGTCTTCTTCATTTTGTTATTTTTTGAGCAATCACATTTCTTATTGTTCTCATTTGAGTGTTTAGGCATCCTTTGATTTTATTCCCCCCCCGCCTGCCTCCCTCTGCAGTACCCCCGTCGACCGGCCTCACGATGCTGCTCCTCTATCGAGTTTCGTCTCCAGGTTGGTCCATGCACACACGCACACTTAAACATGCACACCTACAGACACCTACACTCATATACACACACACATACACACACATACCCACACACTCATGCCTGCACACAGACACAAACAAACAAACTTTCTTTTTTCACACCCACTTTTTGTGTATGAGGTTTTTACAACCAGTGAGTTTTTTTTTACACCTAAACTTGTTAATTCATATTATTTACATTTACACCCAAACTTGCTAATTCGTAATAATCACAATAAAAGCTCAAGTAGACCTGCACATAGTTTGCTAACTCACTAAAACATTAAATGGATGTGCAAAAAACTTAAAGCTTTGTGGACTCTCGTTCTACTGCAGCAATGTGCTTGTTTACACCCAAATTTTTAAACTCATAATAAAACATTTTTACACTCAATGTGTGTGTGTGAGCTTTTTTACACACATGTGAGCTTTTTTTCTACACCCAAACTTGTTAATTCATAAAAAACGTTTTTTATACCCACTGTTTTTGCACCCATACTTGCTAATTTATAGTAATCACAATAAGAACGCACGAAGAAAAGCAAAAAATTTCCAAACTAACTAAAATATTAAATAGATATTTTAGTAATACTTCATAAAATCTCGCTCTAATGCAGAAATGTGGACTGTTTTTCACACTCTAATTTGTTAATTTATTATAAATTTGCATCCAGCTTTTCCCACTAAATATCGTATGTATCTTTGAGAAAATATTGAATTTCACTTTCATAGCGCATGTCCCCTTCTGTGCTTCAGATAAGTTCCAATAGAATGTTTCTTTCAATATTTTTCAGATTTAAATATACATAAGAATTCGCAGAATATGTCAGCAGTTGAGAGACAAAATAAAAGGATAGGAAAACAGAATCTTATCTTATTTCCTTACCTATTATGTGCCTTTCCACGAACTTTTGACAGCCCTGAAAATGGTAGCGCACGTTTTATTCTTTTTGACATACAAAAAATGTTCAGCATTCTCCGAAAAGTGCTATTTGTTTCGTATTTTATGTATTTTATATCTTCGTGCTGCGCATTTTGGAACGCGAAATGTAAAGAATTCTACTGCTAACAATTTTACCTAAAGGTTATTTATCCCCCACCATGTTTGTTTTCCTGAAAAATGTCTACTGTTTGGAAAAGTATTAATTTCGAAAGTGAGATAATACGTTTTTTTTTTTAACATTTCAAAAATCACTTGTTTTCAAATTCTATAAAATGGTAAGGTTATTTATTAACCATCATGTTTTTTTCTCTACAAAATGTTCAGAAATTTGTAGAACATCTGTTCCTTAACAGTAGTGTACATTTCTGAAATTGAGATAAAAAAAATCTGCAATGTCTTAAAATTTCCTGCTTTTCAAATTCTGCTCGAAAGCCCAGAATGTTTCAGCCTATTATGTGTGGAGTTTCTGCAAGCATTTATAAGCTAACTTATTGAATGATAAAATCATCATTAACAGTATAGGAATATACACAGTAATACTGTTAATTAGGTGCAATGTTTTTAAATTTTCTATTGGTTTAAAACATTTTTTATCGAAATTCAGAATGTTTTCCAGCCAGAGTGTTTGTTCATGTTCGGTGCATTGTTTAATAATTGGAAGATAAACTTAATAAGGAGAACTTACTGTGGCACAGTTGTTTGATTTCAAAGATTAAATAAATGTTTGATTAATGCACTTGAATAAAAAAAACATAACTATCTGGTAAAATATTGATAGCAGAAATCGAACAACTAATTGCGTAAAAATGATGTTATTATCGGCTTTTAAATACTATTCTTCATCTTTCGTTTTGTTGAAAGGTTTGAAAGATTATTAGTTCACACGTTGTGGTATCAAAATGAGTGCCCCCCCCCCCCCCACTTTCCTTCTTTTTTTAAGCTAAAAAAGAGGATTTTTTCCGTATAAATCGAGCAAATATATATATATATATATATATATATATATATATATATATATATATATATATATATATATATATATATATATATATATATATATATATATATATTATATCTTTAAACGAGCAATTCTTGTGGGTACGTATATATTTCGTATCTCGGAAACGGCTCCAACGATTTGTATGAAATTTTGGATTTAATTGTAGTTTAGCATTCTAAGTTCATCTACATCAGCGTTTTTTCTGTAAAAACGCGATTTTTTTCAAAAAAGAGTTTTTTAATATAAAGTCTAATTGAGTTCAGCCTTGAAAAAAACTGTGAATTGATTCATAAGGCAGACGATTTGCAACCATAACAATGAAAATTTGTCTCTTCTCGCTTTAAAATTTTATACTTGCTTAGGGTTGCCAGGCTTGGCTGATATTGGCCACTTTGGCTAATTTCAAACACACTTGGCTAAAAACAAATTCAAAAGCATTATGTAAGTCGATGTAAGGCTTTTTTTCTTTTTTAAGTGAAACTATTGCTTGACCATCCTATTTTACTTTATTTTATTTATTTATTTTCTTTATACACTTCAAATAGTTTAACATGTTTTTTAAATCACGCATCTAAATTTCATTTCGAAGAAGTGTATGTCTTGAGATTGTTTATGTTTTGTTAAGACAATTGTTATCATTTGTTGGAATGGTTTGTGGATCATCAGTTTTGATGGATATCATGCTGTATGTAGCATTTTTTGGCGTAAAAACTAAAAGTACTTATTCAGAAAAAAAATCTCGATTGGGATAAAATCGTGAAACGCATCATAGTATGAAAGGAAGTATTCGGTTAAAAACCGATTTCACCATAGCAAAACTGAGGTCAAAATATTTTAATTACTGACAAGAAAATTGTATAGTGGAAACTAACGTAACAGATAGTTTAAAGTAAAATGTTGATATAATTACATTCAGAATCTTCTTTGTTTGGTACTTTAGTGTTATAAGAAGGGCGAGTACATAATATTTCGTTAACGTGAAGCTTTTCATGTATATTTAGAAAAGTATTGAACCTTAAAAAAACACAATTTAACAAAAAATGATTCTTTTAAAGCCGAGCGAGGCTCGGTCGTCCAGGTACTATATATATATATATATATATATATATATATATATATATATATATATATATATATATATATATATATATATATATATATATATATATATATATATATATATATATATATATATATATATATATATATATATAGATAGTTTGTCTTGCCAGAAACAATTTCTTCCTAAGCTATTAACTTGTGGCTTTGGAGATAACATTCTCTATTCATGATTAATACAGCAAAACTGTACTCGATTTTAAGCTTATCGGTGCTCTTAGTGAAGCCCCATCAGGGTTAGTCAATATAAACAAGATAACACTATGTGGTACGTAATTGTCATTACATTTTACAAGCACACGGGAGGAATTATTTAAATCCTAGAAAAAAAACTGATTTTATGACTTTTTTAACGTCTAATTCTAAGGTATAACATGCCTGCAATTACTGAGTATTATAATTTTTTAGTAAAAAATCAACAATTCCTTCACTCTTTTGATTCAGGAAAAAAAAAAACATTTTCTTTGGAAACTGAAAAAGAAAAAAAGAAAAAATAGTTTAAAAAAGAAAAGAATAAGAACCAGGCCAGATATCTAAAGATGAAGAACGTAACACAGATAAATAAAACGTATATAAGTTAGATCATATGATTTTTAGCTCTTAGCTAGTCGCGGATATCTTGTGACATAATTTACTATAACTGAGCATTGTTTGCAAAACTTCATAATACCAAACTCTAGAATTAGTTACCTTCTGACAGTAATGAACCTAAGTAAAATGATTTGTAAAACATATTCAAGCCCATGCATTATGGAAACACATAGTTCATAGCGTCACCAGAGGACGCTTGGTTAATTAATAATGTTCTCAACTTGTTGGTACAAATTAACCATTAGGTCGTTAGTTGTATTACATTATGAAGACTGGTGTATATGATAATTACACTCAAAATTAACATTAAGAATTTGGAGGCGCTTCAAGGAGTTTGCGACGTAATTACTGTAGCAGTTTATATACACTTATTAACGGTTAAAGTTTTTAAATGTTGTTAAAGGTGATGATTTTTTTTTCTTTTAAAGCTGCTAATATCGAAGGATCAGTATCTACTAACTGAAGTGTAAATGGCAATCAACAATGTTTTGACCCACAAAATTAAAAGATTACTGCAGACACGTGTGTCGGGGTTACAGGGAATTCTTTTTCAATGCAAAATGATGAGCTTTTGTATGTAACCTTTACCTTATATCTTTACAAAGCGTCAAAACGCTGTTGATTGCCATTTATTTCTCCGTATAAAGGTATTTATTTATTTCTTACTCAGGTGTATTAGATAATTTATTTCTTTCTTTTATATTGATATACATGTAGTTATCAAAATAATGGAAACACTTGCGAATAAAAGTGACATTTTTGAATGTGCTTCGTACGTAATAAAGAATAAAACTAGATAGCTGGTTTTTTGATAAATAGCAATGTATATATTCTTGTAGAATATGGTGGATTAACTGAAGTTCTGGACGTCTTGGATTTTTTTCAAGCACGTAAAATATCGGACCTCTCAAATTTTAAAAATGGCCCAATTGTTGGAGAGCGTCTTGCTGAAGCAAGTGTAACTGAAACATCTTAACTTTTTGATGTTTCTAGAGATACAGTATCTAAAGTCATGACAGCATACACGCAGCGCGGTAAGACATGATCGGCAAAGCAAAACAGTGGACGGAAAAAGAAGCTTAGTAAAAGAACCCGACGATGTTGAAGAGGATTGTAATGTCTAAAAAGCGAACAATATCAGCAAAAATGACCAAAGAACTCAATCACCATCTGGATGCACCAGTGTGAGTGATTAGAGTCAGAAGGCACCTTTATCAACAGAACATTTATGGCAGAGCAGCGATTCCCAACACACTTATCTCAGAGTGTTTCCATTATTTTGATAACTACCTATATGTGGCATAGTATTTATCATGAATATTTATCTAACTTTTTTTTTAATTAAGAAGCCAAATTTCATTTTTAATCTCACTGCAACCGATCTTTAGAAGACTATTCAAAAGCTAGAAACCCGCCCGTCAAAGTATGACGGGTGAAAATTGCTTCTACATTTTGAACAAAGCAATGACCTGTTTCGTGATATTGTGATAGTTGAAATTTTAACTCTAAACACCAGTAGATAGCGTTAAATGCTAAACACCTTTTCGTTTCTTCATTCTCCTAAAAATGCAGTCTTACTAGTAAAACAGTTTAAGTTACCGGATTCAGTTCAGCCTTGTCAAAATAAAGCATTTCCCTGCATGCCAACGATTGCCAAAAAATATTATCAAATAACAAACAACTTAGTAAATATTTAGTGCTTCAACAATGAAATAATGCCCTCGCGCATGCGATGGCGTGAGTTTCAATGTTGGTGACGTCAGAGCGTCACTCGATAAGTGATTTTGGTTATTATATATATATATATATATATATATATATATATATATATATATATATATATATATATATATATATATATATATATATATATATATATATATATATATATATATATATATATATATATATATATATATATATATATATATATATATATATATATATATATATATATATATATATATATATATATATATATATATTGACGTTCACAAATACCAATTTCATAATTTGTTAAAATGTAGCATATTTTTAGTAAAAAGTACCTTCCTGTATTCTTCATACTTATTCAAATTACTTTATATCAAGAAATGATACACAATGGAGATGGTCCATCCCCAAAAATACAAATGTACCGTAATGCTTAATTTAAGCATAAGTCCATTTTAAATATTATTTACATCTTTGAATGTAACTTGAAAGATATAAGGAATACGGGAAGGGCTGTAATGTGACTCGCTTGTAACAAGTGATGCTCCCGAGATTTAAAAAAAAAAAGCTTTAAAGTGTTTCGGACATGGGGCACATAGGAATGAGGCCGGTACTCTAGCTTTACACCAAAGAATTAGTGAAAAAAATGACAAAAAATAAGAAAGAAGATTATTTTAATAATTTAAGGGGAACACCCTCCAAGTGTCTCCTAACTTGCTACAGTTGTTCATAAATTTTAAACTTTTCACTGGCCAATCAATAAAACTCAAATATTAATAAAGTGCCCCGTTCCCCTCGAAATAAAACACATAAATAACTAAAAAAGTCCAGAAAACTGAAAACAATGAGGAGGAGGGAAAGGGGCGGTATCTCCTATAAGTGGTGGGCAATGAAAAAAAAAAAGGTAACATTGTTTGGATTCAGAAGGGGGTCTTTTTCTTAAAAATTTACAACTTAAAGAAAGACTTAAAACAGGTAAGTTGTTGGCCACCTAGGTTTGTCTTTATTTGTAGAGATCTCACAAAATCTTAATTTTTTTTTTCTTAATTTTGTTTGTCATTTAAATTTGTGAGCTGCGTTTTTCTTGCTTGGGACTTTCTTGAACGTTTGTGTTTTATTTATGTTGCTTTTATTTATGCGTGCTGGTTTCTCATTGTTGGAGATATTTAAAAACGGCAAAACTATTATTTTTGCATGTTTTTTATTACTTAAATTTGTAAAATGTTTATTTCTATTTCAGTCAACTTCTTAACTTTTGTTTTTATAATGTTGCAATTGCTATTTACCACTTACATCTGTAAGCCTCATGATATACTGTGTGGAGCATGAAGAGTTTTTTTTAAATATTTTGAATAAATAAAAAAATAAGAGATCAGAAGCATTTGGAAGAACTTTTTATTTTCCTTTTTACCGGGCAATGTTATTGAATTCAATATGAACTAGACGTTTTTTTTCCTCCTCATACACAAAACAGTTATACTGTTTGTTGCAGTGTTAACATTAATTGCCATTTCATTTGAATTAGTAATCGCGAATAGCAAAATTTTTGCCATAAAACTACATACTACTAAAATTGTTGTGCTTTTAGTAATATGATTTAGCTTAGTTAGTACATATTCTTTTTCATTTTGTTCTTATTTCTTTTTCATTTAAAAAAAATTAGGTTCTCTACTATAAGTTTAAGATATAAAACCCTTCATCCTTAAAACTAATTACAGAGTTTTACTCAGTCCTCACATTTTAGCAAATAACGTGATAGAAACATAGTCTAGAAACATACTTTTCATAAATTAATTTCCATTTGCATTTAAAACTACAGCTTTTACATAGCTATCACACAAATGTATGAAAAATCTAAAAATCAAAACTTGTGTTTAGAAGTAATTCATTTCGAAATAAAACATTTATCATACATTGCTACGAAGGAGGGAATAAATATTTTGCCGTGCGGTTTATTTGTTCATTCCTGTTATGCAGGAAATAATTTCATTGACTATTACAAGATAAACGAAGATTTGAATGTCACATTGACATTTGAACGAACTTAAGATGTCACAGTTCTCCAAACAAATATTTTAATCAAAATTCCTCAGGTTTCAGAAATTCTTTGTGTCTTTGTGTTTGTTGATGATTTTTGATTTTTTTTTGCTTCATTGCATTTTTATCATATATTTACTAGTTTATCATTTCTACATCATAACGGGATTATTTGTAGCTTTTTATTAATTCTTTATAACTATGAATGCTTATTGCTTTTTATTTCAGATTTTTTTTTTTTACTTTCTTTTACAAAAAAGGAAGTATTGTATTCGCGAAAAAAAATTTCACCCAAAAACCGGCCTTAATTTCCATTTTGCTAACCCCCAAATGAATGTTGAGTTTTTTTTTTTTTTTTTTTTCAACCTGACCACACGTGTATATGTGCCTAGGAACTTACAGACACCCGAAATTATCCATTTTGACGATTCCCGAGTTAATTGCAACGAGTTTTCTCGTGACGTCTGTATGTACGTATGTATGTGCGTATGTGCGTATGTGTGTATGTATGTCGCATAACTCAAGAACGGAATGTCCTAGAAAGTTGAAATTTGGTACATAGACTCCTAGTGGCGTCTAATTGTGCACCTTCCTTTTTGGGTGCATTCGTATGCTTCAAAGGGGGTCTTTTGCCCCTTTTTGGGGGAAAATCATTGTTAATTTCGATGTAAACTCACGTGGTGTTATCATTTGGCGGACACTTGGCGATATATCGCCAGTCTTTTGGTCGCCAAGTTTTGTAGCCAACTTGGTGACAAATTTGGCGTTTTTTTTTTAAATCTGGTTTCAGTTTGGCCACTGTTTGTGATATTTAGAGAATAAACTATTAAATCATATTAAAACTGCAAGTAATGAAAAAATGACATTAAATTGGAGTAAAAGGAAGTCATGTGATACACACATCAGCTCGTTTTTTTTTTTTTTTTCATTTCTTAACTTGTAATTTACGATGAAGTTGTCGTTTACTTTTATTTTTCCGTACAAATGAAAAAAAAATATCATTTTGTATGTCATCGCACTTCGATTATTGATTTCGATGTCAGTAGTATTTGATTCGAAAAATTTACTACGAAACACAACAGTAAAAATTTGAATTACAAATTCACACCTGCAATAATGTTGCAAAAATTCAACAGCGTTAGGCGTCACCAGTTTAAATTGTTTTCAGTACTTTTACCTAGAAAATATGACTTTGTTTCTATGGTTGGGCGATATCTCATCTCACGAGACTTGCATAACTCTCACATTTTTTCCTGGCCCCACAATGTAGTCCCGTAAAAATATTTTGCTTCTGAGAATTTCTCTTTAGAATATTAATCTGTAGGTGTTCTAATGTGAGAACATCTTAGGGTTGACATGTTGAATCCTGCGCGAAATAATTTTACAGGCCACCAAAGAAAGTAGCCAATTTAGCTCACTTGTTCATTACGTTTTCGCAACGGGCGTACATACAAATTTACTTTTTTAGTTTTGAACTGTAGTTTTCGGAGTTTAGGAAGTCAATAAATGTATTAATTATGTCATGAAAGCAACTCTGGCTGTATCCACAATTTTACATTCTCTGACCTTTGTTGTTAGAAAATATCTGGACCTAAAAAATTTTACGCTCATTAATTTTGGGACCTGGAATACAACGTAACATAATCTAGAATGAACAAAACGAGATAAACGAGTAATTTTAACTAAGCAAGTTATGTTAATCTGTAATTGAATAATCTAAATCTATGCCGCCAAACTTGGTGACATTTGGCGATTGCTCATCTAATTTAGTACCAAAAAAGTCACCAAAAAGAGTGCCAATTTGAATATATCTCTAATATTTTCAAAACGAATTGAATACCTTCATATTAATTTATTCTATTTTTACAACCTTTTCTTTTATTTTTCGAAATGCCTTGCTCTTGTTTCAAGATCATTACAGTATTACTCTTTGCTTAAAATTTCTAAGTCTTGAGAAAATGTTTCGAAATTCTCTACATACGTCGATTTTTAAAGAAGAACGATAAGCAAAGATATTGCTTTTTTCGATTTCCTTACCGAATCTTTTTCCACTAACTGTTGACAGCGAAGACAGAAAATACCCGACGTTGTATTACATGTAATACGCAAAAATGGAATATTCTCTCAACAATGTTATTTTTTTTCTCATATGATGTTTGTTATTTCTTTCCCGAAAATACATTTTTTGTGTAGGTTATGAACTAACCCGTTTTATTTCGCCTAGACACATTTGTTTGAGGCGGAAAAGAGAGATGACGTAATAACTACATCAAATTTATTGCTTAGAAATAAGAAATAACAAGATCTTATAGTGAAGTAAAAATAGCATGAACTAGTAAGAAAATTCGTCCTTTCAGTTGCTCTTGTAAGTTACAACAGTACGAATTTGCATTCATGATACGGCTGAACCTCGGAAAAAGAAGTCAGAAGCTATAGAGATAACCATAAAATTGTTCATAACGAGTATATTGTATAGGACATTAAAAACAATTTTATTAAAATGTGCAATCACCAAGAAAAAAAACTATGAGAACCATTATGCCTCCGGTTCAAGTTTTTTCTTTTTTTTTTTTCGAAGGGAGGGGAGGGTTGAAATTGAAAAAGATGTAGTAACCTAGTCAAGGATTACGTACAATCATTTGAAAATCAACACTTTCTAACCATTTTCTTATGTGGAAATTTTTTCTATCAATTCATCTTTAAAAAAAACTTTTGAAAACTTGCTTTTTTTTAATTTTTTTAATGAGTTAATTTTTTTTTCAGTTTATTAACTGGTCAGACTATTCTTCCCTTGCTTTTACATTCCTTCGTCGGCGAGAAGCTGTACTATGTTTGCGGGGATATTTTGGTGCGGCGTAAAAATATTATTAGCTGTCAGAGTGAAGGTAAATTCTTTTCACCATTATGATAATTTTGTCTTCTGCTCTGTCATTGCTATTCCAGGTTAGCAATCTCAAAACAAAGGCGAATCAGGTGCCTCAGACTGTTGTAACATCAATGTGATTTTGAATAATATATTTCTCACTATATAAAGAGAG
The DNA here is from genome assembly GCF_026930045.1 of Uloborus diversus. Classification (NCBI taxonomy): domain Eukaryota; kingdom Metazoa; phylum Arthropoda; class Arachnida; order Araneae; family Uloboridae; genus Uloborus; species Uloborus diversus. The sequence continues at coordinate 130,434,047 of NC_072737.1, read as the reverse complement.
CTGAGGTGTTGGTTAAGGAAATATAGGTAAATAATCATTGATTTCGGAAAACTGCGCAACGATTTTTGCCTTTTACAAGAACTAAAGGCAATCCGTGAAAGCCCGAAAAGCTGCGGAAAACAATTCTTAATGTTTCCGTATTTTTCTTTTAGTATAATTTTCATTCATAAGTATTTTTTAACCTATGTTCTTTATATGCAAAAAAAAAAAAAAAAAAAAAAAAACTACCGTTATACGTTGTTATGATAAAAAGAAAAATTAAATTCGCGTAATTTAAAATTGTAAATAAGGTCATAATTTTTTAAATAATTTACTTTTAGAAATTATTTTATATCAATTCCTTTTGAGATTTGCAACAAGTTGTTTCACATTTCTCATTCGATCGCTTTTAATTAATCTTTTTTTTCTTTTTTTTTCTTTCTTTTTTTCTTTTCTTCTTTTTTTTTTTTTTGCTTTCGGAAAAATAAAAAAAGAAACATTAAATCTTCTTTTACTATCTCGGAATGCTCTTATCTGCTTACATTTATTTTATTTTATTGCTTCAAACATCAAAGAAAAATCTTGACTTCATACTATGTTAAAATTCTTAGCAATAAGATAAAATTATTAAATTACCTCCAGGAGAAAGTAGCCTAAAGTGGATCACTTTAAGTTTGACGAATTTTATAAAATCAGTTTTTAAACAACTCTGAATATGAGGCATTCGGAGCTGAAGTGGGTCAAGTTTACGAACGACTTGATTCATTTTTACTCGGAACATCTAGTATAATAAGAACCTAAAGTGCTTTGTGTTAAATGAGGCATTCAGTGAATTATGTCGTTCGTGAACTTGATCTATTTTAGTGCTGAACGTCTCACATAGTGTCGGTATGCTTGCATGTGGTGACACTATAAAAGCTGACTAAATATATGTGGGACCCGATTAGGACGTTTGGGGTAGCCCAGGTCAAACATTGTTTCTGGACCCTCTGTACTAGGTTCTACTGTACCTGAAAAAGATTTTTCGTATAAATGAGGGTAAATAAGATATACAACAGAGAAAATCCAATTTGCTCACTACAGTGGGCGAAATGAAGAGCCATTACAAGTGAAACAGATCAAAGTATTATATTGTCGGATGTAGTTTCTTAGTTCATTGCATCTACTGCTACAGGTTGATTATTGTTTCAAATTTTGAGGAGAAATCTTAACAGTTTTCAAAGTTATAGGTATCTTTTATGACCTTGCATATTGACGTTATATGGAGTACTGTTCTAGTAATTATGTCATTATCTTGAATTATGTACTGCCATAAAGTAATATGCTTTTTATAGCAACGTGTGGCGACGATTCAAAGTGGTTTTCTGTTCTTACTCTATGTAATATTTAGTTGACATCTTATTTCGAAAAACTTCATGTTGAATTCAAGTACTTAAAGGTTTACAGTTGTACTAAAATCATTTGTGTTATCAAGAGAGCTGACCGGTTTTGGTCATGGAATGTTTGTCAAAATAATAACTGTTAAATTACATTACGTACAAAGAAATTACAATACTAATTCAAAATACTTTAATCATAGGCAAGCGTGAAGTAAACATGTATTTATTGAAATGAAGAATATTTTTCTGTGAAATTGACATTTTGCTTTATTTATTCATTTTTATTTATTTATTTTTATTTTGAGTTTTTTTATTTCTTTCTGAATTTTGGGTTTTTGAAAAAAATATACATATGCAGTAAATAAAAAAAACAATAGTATTCTGAATATTATTCAACACACTAGCGCATAAAAGTTCAAAGAAACAGAAATTGTTGCAGAATTTCTGCAGTGAGAAATTATCCTCAGTACAAAAACTTGAGTACTAGGGAATGAGACTTGAATGAAAGACTCAGTATTTTATAAATTATTAACGAAACAAGGAGATAAAAATATGTTTTATTTTTTTATTAAATGATATAATACACACAGCATGAGTTTTGTGAAACAATAATATTATTCATTTAAGGCTGCGAAACATATTAACTAAGATAAATGTAAGCTTAGCGAACATTTATTTAACGATTTAAAATTAATATTTTGATGAAAAACGTGTTTAAAATACTCTCCTGTAGCTTGTACAATAAAATGTAGAAAACGACAATCAGAGACAGAAGTGAAGTAATGTACATATAAATATACATCATCTCTAAACTATTTGGAAAAATCCTTTTCATTACATTTTGAAATTAAGATTTCTCTTAACGTTAATTTATACTAGAAAACAAATCACTTGCAAGTGACATATATATTTTAGAAATGAAATTTTGATTGTGTTGTAAAGCAATCTCGAATAGCAGTTAGCAGTGGAGCTTTTCACATTGAATTTGTTTGGACGTTTTAACTAAGAAAACGTTCAGTACTTATGCTTTGTTTAACATTTGTATTTTAAAGGAATTAAGTTGCTACAAAGGTAATTTTATGCTTTTATTAGGGAGCGAGTAAAATTAGAAGCACCGCAGTAATCAGTACGTACACAATTCAGGTACACAATTGTCAGAAATATTTTCGTTTCTCATTTTATGATTAAAATATTTTACAAGAAAGGAACGTAGTGAAATTTCAATGTTTGTGCACAAACGTATTTATATTTCATTTTATGTCTGAGCATTTGTGAATCTTTAAACTCATTATTACAAAACATGGGAAAGGATAAAGCAAAAAATTTGAAAGCAGAAAAACAAACTAATGTACGTCTTTTTTGGTTAGATATTTCCTAATAATCTCTACTTGATTGTGTTTACGAAATCAAACTTTGAATTCCTTATATTTTTAATTTATTAATTACTTTGTAATAAGTTTGTCTAGAGTTCTTTGTTACTACACTAAGTCTTTTGTAAACCGTTATATTAAGATTTCATTAATAGTCCCATAATTCTCATAAATGTCGTTTTTATGAAATTCATTCTTTCTTGGACGAAAGTGTTGTGGATAACAGAAAAACTCACCAAATTCATTATTTCTGAAACACATTGTAAACCAAATAAAAATGCTTTCATTTACAAATGTAATTTTTAAGTCCTAAAAAAAAGCCTCCAAAGGTTAGTTAGCTATTTTGTACTTCTACATGAAGTAAGAGCAAAAGAAGTATTTTAGAGTTTTTATTTGTTTTAAATTCATTAATTTGTTTTGGCTTAGAAGTTTATCAACTTTTTGTTTAATGGGGCATTAGACAACTCTTTAAAAACAAAATAATACAGTGAAAAGTTCTTAGATTCAGTCCGTTTTACTGCCACTTAGGTGGTATTATTAGACCAGGAGATCTAATAAACAACTCATGGCGCGTGGTTGCTAGTTAAACAGATCTTTTTCCAGAATTCATTTGTTCATATCTTTTCTGCTAAGCTGGCACCTAATATTATTTTTGAATTCAAAACCTGATTAGTTACTTATTCAAACAAACCAATATTTACGTAAATAAATCAATTTTACAAAGAGTTATAACATTTTGTTTCAAAAAATGTCACAGTCAGCTCTAGTGTCCCTTTCCAAAGTTTCTTATTTCAGTTGTTGGATCCAAGTTTGGGAGACTATTAATGTAGTCATTAAATCTTTCAGATGCCTTAAGAATATAGGATCATCCTCAGAGTGACAGGCAGAAATAGCTTGTAGGAAATTTGGTAGTCGAGGTTGCGTTCCACGTGTGTGTCCGTGTACGCCACATTAAAATTATCTTTAGCACCTGTGTGTATAATTCCAACCGTCGAACCCAGTCATACAGGGAGCCAGCTACGCGAGGACTCCTCGTGTGGTAAAACCTAAGGCTACCCGCTAAGAGGTGGGGTAAGGTGAATAAAAGCATGTAGTACGCAAGATACTTTTAGAATGACATTCATCCAAAGGCTGAATGTAGGAGAACTAATATATCAATATCTATGGGATGCTCTTGATGAGTAAGCTATTTCCTTCAGCTCCTTAAAACTTGGATTATATGAGGCATTGTATTTATAGAGGATGCAGAGACGTGTTATTTGACATGACGAACTAAAAATTAAATTGACACCCCTAATCTCTCGTGACTGGATTGGAAACACCAACACGTTTGAATCCTGACTCCCAAATCTGCGATCAAAACTCTGCAGAAATTTTCGAAATGGATACAACCTCTGGTCAACGCATAAACCTGCCAACACTTGGAATAGCATTACAGAAAAACCGTTTGAATGGTGTTCTAAAGTAGTAAAGTCCTTCACGTATATTGCTCTAAGTTTTTAAGTGATTAAAATGACGGTAAAGAAAAATTTTGAAAAGAGAGAACGGTGTGTTTTGAGGTAGGGATGTCAGGTACTAAATTCAGGATTGGTACACTATCATGCAACACTCCTAGCGATAAGAATCCTTGGTGAATTTCCTTTTAAGAAGATTAAATGTAAAGACAAGAAAAATCATTCAGATCGTTAAAAAATTCGCATCGAACTTCTAAAGGAAATTCGACTGACTGCAGGACTCTCAGACATAGCAATTCACTTCCGACGTTGCTTGCAAGCTGCACTGTTTTGTGAAGCACGGAAGGGAAAATGTTAATTTCCTGAAACCAATCTTAACTGAAGAGGCTACAATTTGCTGTAGAAGCAGAGTGAATCATTGTTTAACGTGCATTGGAACTCAGCTCCAGCATTTCTTTTTTCAATTTACGTGAATATTCATATATTAGACGAGATTGCGACTATTGAAGCTTTGAAATAAGCTGAGTAGACTATAAGACTCCAGCACTTCCGTCTTTAGAAGTTAAGCGCTAGAGTGAGTGATGTATCCACTGACCCGTGCTTAACTTTGGTAAGGGAGTGTGCGAAGTGTCAGACTGAGGCTTAACTCAATCAAATGGCAGGGGAAAACTGGAAGTTTTGAAACAACGAAAAAGTATTTGGAGTACAAAAAAGTATTTGCTGCAGTATCCGACGGCATTCCCAGTAAAATAAAATAATAATCAGAATGAGATCAATTCAGAGACACGTTACGCGATGAATTTAACATGTCATGTATGTTTTGTTATATGTTACAGAAGCTAAGGTTTGGATCAATGTATAAAAACTGTATATTCGTAACTGATCGGTCTCGGATTCGATGCCAGCGGATCGAAAATCTTCTGCGTTCGATAATGGTGACTGGGGCACGTTAAATATGTTCGTGATCACAAAGTCCACTACGCAAAGCTATACCTCTGTGGTTACTGGATCAGTGGTTGATTGGCTCATGGTATGTATCAAAGAACAGAGCTGTCATCAAAGCCCCCTTCCAACTGGTCACACCTGTATAGTGGTAGATACGAAAGGCCACGGGGTATGCAGTGCACCATTGAGCATGTAAAATATTTTCTTACACTGGAGAAGCGATCTTTTAAACTCTGCAATATGCGCAAGCACTCTCCTTTGCAAGCCCCTTAATAAAAAAATAAAGATATAAATAAAGATAAACAGTAAAAGAAAATGAAAAGATTTAATATCAGAACTTAAAAAGATTAAAATGATTTGAATTGCACTAAAATCTTGCACTTTAGTTTATGGATTTTGTAATACCGACAGTAGTTTTTTGCCAATTTCATGCAATAAATCATGATTTAATTATTTTGTCAGTAAAGTGTAAGGAAATAACTGAAAAAAGAAACCTAAAGCAAAGCATGAATTGGTAAAACTTAATCTCATCTCCAAACATACATAATAGTATTTTAACTATCTCATTAAATTCAATTGGGAAGTGAACGACTTATTTGAGCTCTACTTGATTAACTAGATTCAAATCCATAGAGGTTTGATTTAAGATAACTCAAGTCAAATTCTCTATGTACAGTTTGAATTATTTAACATCAAGTGTTTCATAAATATTCTAAATAATACTTGAATATCGAATGGATGTCGTTTGAAGAATATTATTATACCACATTTTATAACTAGATTATTTTTGACTGGCTTATTATCAGAGCGAAATCGAAGAAATATCGCATTTCCATGTGCAATTTATTAGTTTAATTGTTGAATTTAGGAGGAAATACACATTTTCGATTTGTATTCCAAGCCTCTCAAAATTTGAGCTCTCAACTTAATTTGTTTGATTAGAATTATCTGTAATTCAGTGTTTCTGTAAAATGTGCATTGCAAAGATAAACTAGCCGAATTTTATTCATCCTTTACGAAAAGTTAATTGCTGCATTTAAAAGTTAGGGGAGGGGTAAAATCAGATTTCATGAAAACTAAATACTTCATACAAAAATTTGGCAACAATTGATAACCAGTTGTTTGATCATGTTAGTGACTACAAAACTATTGTCTTCTACTGGGCGAGTGAGTTCCTTGTGCCATCAATTAAAATTAGCCTTCGAAGCTTTTGCTTCGTTTTGTTTTTATATTCATTTACTAGTGGTACCCGAACGGCTTTGCCCGTAATAGAAAAAATTTAAAGGTATTTTGGCTCGCCTTTATATTTACAAATAATGTATGGTGAATTTTCTAGCCAATTGGCTTGTACCCATGTTACAGTTCCACGTTATGATAATTTCGTAATTTACTCTTCCATCTTATGATAATTTTGTTCTTAAAATTTGAATAGAAAAAGAATCACATCAAATTTTCAAAAAATCGTCTCGAGGTGCACACACCCTTGCTACAAAATAACTTTGCGCCAAATTTCATGAAAATCGGCCAAACGGTCTAGGCGCCATGCACGTCACAGAGATCCTGACAGACAGAGAGAGATCCGAACAGAGAGATTTTCAGCTTTATTATTAGTAAAGAAACCGCATAATATAAGTGCCTTGAAAATAACATTGGTGATTTCAGCTTTGTATGAATCAGTTTAACTTATTAAATAAATTTATTCAAGGAAATGACTTCTACACGTATTTGGTCACGTATTATTTTAAGAACATGTGTAATGTTTTTCCTACAAAGCTTAGAAGACTCGCTGGCATAAGTGTGTGCTAGGCCAAGGGTCTTGTTTTAAATAATTTTGGGTGTGAGTTTTAATATCTGCAATAAATTCTTAGTATACAGCTCCGTCTCATCACTTTTTACACAGACCTGTATCTATGATTAAAATTAAATTTAAATTATCTTAAATTAGTATAATAATATAACCTAGTAAATATAATCTAGTCTATATTAAATATAAAAATATACTCTTAAATAAAAATTCAATTTAAAACGTTCTATGAAAGCATGACATTATTCTTTGCTTACATTTAAAACAAAATTAATACCGAAAGACTTGCTCTGCTCTTTTTATGCCAAAAATATGATAATTTTTTTTATTCAATGCTGTTTTTGCAAGAGTTAAGTGACAGCAACTTTTCTCTTTTCATTAACTCGCAAATGTGATAATCTCCTGCGTTGTTTCGAAAGAAAAATATTAGTATTTTGTCTCATTAATAATCAACTTTTTTAAGCTAGAAAAAGTACTTTCATTTTAACTGAAACTTATGAACGGTGGATTCAAGATCCTCTTAAAATCCTTAAAAGAAAAAAAGAGCTGTACTTTTAAGAATAAATGATATTTGTTAAAATATTATAGTTTTTTAAATTTTTGTTATGAATCTTGAAAAAACAAGGAACATAAAGTTTAAGTATTCAGTCGAAACATACTAATCTCAACAGCTTATTTTTTTAACCTTTAAATTGGCATGTAAAAGGATTAAAAGATTTAGAACTAAATAAAATTTTTCAATAAATAAAAATAAAACGCTTTAAAAACAAACATATAAATTGTAATACAGAAAAACAAAAATTTTACTGTGATGTAACAATTTCATACATCAATATTCCTACTGCAGTTAAGTTTTTAATATTTAAGAACATATTTTTCTAGTTTTAAGGAAAAAAATAAATAAAAATTGTGTACAAAGCTACTATAGCAGTACAGTTTCCAGTTATTAACAAACCACTTAATAATACCATTGATAGAAATAATAATGGCATACTTAAAACTAGAGAAGATGGCGAAATAGTCAGACATGCATTGAAACTTGCAAGCACAACCGTGCTTTTTTTTTTACAGGAAAACATGACGCATAATATGATTTACTTAAATGATTCATTCTACTGTCGCCAATGCTCAAATGATTACCTGGGGATAAGCTTCACTATCATATTCTTCCACTTGGAAATGCGTTTGGTGAAAATCAGTCATCAGGTCAGCTAGACAATAAATATAGCTAGCTCAAAACAAAAATGGTGTAAGCAAAAACAATTTTGTGTGATACCAGTTGTGATAACCAGTCGTCAGCTTTAATCACCAGATGATGAGACAAATGATGTAAGGCAAATGCTCGCAAATTTTTAAAAACACTTAATTTTAACTCAAAAAAAGGTGTTTCCTGAAATCAACGTTCTTTTAAACATTACTTTCACCCACGCCTAATCTAATTTTAAAAATAAAGAGGAACGATGGTTAAAGAGTTTAGCATAAATTGCAACAAATCTATACTTTGGGGAAAGTATATTTTCAATTTTAAATTTTCCATTAAAACTTTATGATTTTAAAATTGCTCCTTTAATACTATACTATTTTTTTTTCGATTATTTTAAGTATTTTGTTTTCTGTAATTGTTACAAGTTTATTTACTTTTAAAGCCAAAGCAATAGGCACATTGTGATAAATTTAGCGCGGGTATGAATGCCGAAAGTTATTTTAAACCACGGAATTACTTTACGATGCATTTATCGAGAAGTATTCCCTTAGTTTGCCGTCTAAGATACTGTCTCAATAGAATTTGCTCATCAGTTCTCTTTTATTTCATTAGGGTTTCTAGGAAAGATGCTAAAATATACAATGGAAGGGGACGGCAGAAAATAATGAACAGAGCAACCTCGTTCAAATAAACATAATGTTCCTCGTGTGGGGGCTAGAACAGCAAACCTGACAGCTTGATTACTAAATAGAAGATACTTGAATAATAGTGGGTAAAGTCACACAATGCGAATACTTTACGTAAAGGAAATAAGCTGAATTGGAATTGTCATCATTTTTGTCATTTAATTCTCGGAATTAGTACAATGTCGTTATTTGTTACTACTTTTATCTGGTTCAAGCTTTTCGTGTATAAAATTTTGTTACATTGTTTTTCCACAAAAAGTAAAGAAATTACAGATTGAAACTCGTAATGAAGCAACAAAATTAATTTGATAAATTGGAACATATTTATTTAGGTATTCGGAAAATCTTCTGACGATTTATCAATATGTCCTATACTTTGACAACCCAAAGAATTAAATACTGACTGTCGTGCATTGCTAAAACCAAGCAATGAAACCAGAAGGTTATTAAAAAAAATGCAGAATATATTAAATACTTCTTTTTAAAATAAATTTAAAAAAATGATGTAAATGCAAAGAAAAAAATATTCTGGCGTGGGCACTTCAAGTTTGTGAATCATCAGTAAGTTAGATGAAAAATTAATGCTTGAAAACTTTAATGCGAAATGATATGCAAATTTAAAATATTATATAATCATAACTTATATCTAGACATTGAAGCAAAAATGCATGCTGTAAAAATGCATCAATTTCACAAAAAAAAAAAAGCAATCGCAAGGGTTGAGCGTAAATAAGCATGCAAGCACGAAATGCATGCTCCCGTTTAATGCATTTTGTGCTTGCATGCTTATTTACGTGCATTAGTTACATGCTTATTTTCTCAAGCATGCAGCAAGAAACAAAGGGATGTCGGTGGGAAAATTAAAAATTTAGAGATAACTAGTACAAATGGTAGGTGATTTTCTCCTCTGTCTTAGGGCGTACTAGTAGCATCAGTAGGTGCATCTGTATGTACAGCATGATTTCCATACAAAAATCAATGAAAACCTATCTTGCACCTTATTTTCAAAACCGTTTTTCTCAAAACTTGAAAATGTCCACTTACGTCCCTTTGCTTCTGACTGCCTCAATTATACTAGGTCCAAATCTTTTCAACTCATTTCCAACATAAACATTTCGCATCCTGACCTGGCTAATTTAGTCATATTATCAATTTACGAATAAGCGGATTCATTTTTTTTGAAAAGAAGTTAATATTTGACGGAAGTTCTGGGGTAGAAAAAAAGTCACAATAGTAATATGCATCACTTTCATTTAATAATGATAACTATGAGCATGTAATATTGGTAGTCAATCTACTAAGCAAAAATTTCTAACACTGAACAAAAGCCAAAAAAGGAAAAAAAAAGGAAAAAAAAAACAGATGTGTCCTGAAGATTCACGATAAAAGTTAAAGTTATATATAATGCAGGAAAACGTTTTAATTATTCACCTAACACTTTTGAATAGCATAGACTGTTTGACATTCATTTATTTGCATTAACTGTATGCATATTTGTCACTGTGCAATATTCTTCTTTTTTAGGAGATAAATTATCGTTTTTGTACACATACTAATATTACCGCACAACGACAATCTCCAGTGGCTCAATTAGTATAGCGCAAAGCTTTGAAACCATCCGACCCTGGATCCCTGCCAAGACTTTTCAGGCCTATTTACAACAAAATTGCATATTTTAATGAAAAAATAAATTATAAACAAAGAGAACGCTAAACAGTACGCAAAATTGGTTATATACACGTGTTCAAACGGATGCTCATTGATCAACCAACAAATGTACGCAACGCTGTGTACGCAACCTCGGACAAAGAGAAAGAAAGAAGGCGAGAAGAGTGCATGGGCAACCTTTTCCTTGAAAAAAAAACTGCATCATTTCCTTCATACGAAAGTTTACGACCAGAATTTCAAAGCCCTCGCATAAAAAGTTTATTTTCAGAAAATACACAACCACACATAAGTATCTGTCTTCATATATATAATGGCTAATTCACTGATCGAGTAACGCTCCTGACGTCATCAACAATGAAACTCGTGCTACGGAATGATGATTTGATAATATTTTTTGGTAATGTTTGACATGAAGGGAAAAGCTTTATTTTGACAAGGTTGAACTGGATCCGATAACTTAACTGTTTTACTGGTAAGACTGCAATTTAAGGAAAATGAAGAAAGGAAAAAGTGGTCAACAATGAAAGCTATCTACTGGAGTTTAGGTTTAATCCACTGGCGTTGGGGTTGAAATTTCAACTATCAAAGTATCACCGAACAGACAATGACTTCCTTCAAACGTAGAAGCAATTTTCACCCGTCATATCTTGACGGGTGATTTTTTAGTAAATTGATAAAGAGAAGTCTTTTTTTACTTTAATCTTGCTGTTAAAATCCTCACAAGCTAATTCGGTATCAATTTTGCAAGTCAATGTTACAAATGATAAAATAATTATCCAAAATGATCTTCACAGTAATAATTTTTAGACCTTTTTGGTCATTTTTAAGCAAATTTTTCTTTTTCCAAGACGTGAAGCAAACCGGCCGGGACACCGGGATTTTGTTTGAAAAGGGGGACTGTCCCGGTCAAACCGGGACGTCTGGCAAGTCTAGAAATAGGGGAAGTTGAAGTTATGAACACCATTATAGAGATACAGGTGAGTTTACTTTTGCAATCTTTACTCGACTAGTGCTTGTCTTTTCTTACGTTGATCACATTAAGCACATTTTAAACTGTGGGTGCAACAGCTCCTTCGAAGCGTGGGACCTTTATATTTTGAGTAATTTGACTGTTTTTAAAGATTTTTGATGTGAATTTAAAATTGAAGATATTCTTTGACATCGAGTCTCATAGTTTTAAAAGTTTGTTCAGTATTACCAAAAACACAATACTTAGCTCAGAAATAGTAGGGGAGTGTGGGGCAAAGTGAAATGGTTAAGATGACTCAGTTTTTTCAAAATGAAAAAATCGAAAAATTGTTTTGAAAATGACAGTACATAAAAAAAAACATTGTATTTAAGAATAAAACTTGCGTTGAAACAGTATTTTTTATTTTTGGCAGTAATTTTGACTCTTCAAAAAAAGTAGAAAATTTCCACTTTTTTTTCGTTTAGCAGAATGAAAAATAAAATATTTTTCTAATGAAATACTTTCTATTCGATTATAGAATATAATTTCATCAAAAATCAGTAAATGAAAGGTTCAATAAATATTGGAAAAAAGATAATGAAACATTAAACAAATAATTAAATGAATAAATAATTTATGTGTGCAGAAAAAAATGAGCGAGTGAAAGAATGAATGAATAAGAAAATAAGTGAATAAATGAGTAAATATAAGTGAATTACTAAATGAAGGAATGTAAATGAATGAGTTAATAAATGAAAATGTAAGTGATTTATATTAAAAGATTGTGTGAGTAAGTAAAACAAACTATTTCACTTTGCCCCCATCCACTTTGCCCCATATGTACTTGACTAATTGTACGATTTATTTAAAATACAAATTAGCTTAATATTAATTAAATTAATACTGCATTGAATATTATGAGGTGTCAATTAATATTTAAAATGTTAATTACAAGAACTTTATCATTTTATAGTAACAAAAATAATTTTTGACTTACAACATAATATTACAATTTGAGTTCCCACTTTTTTAAAAATTGCCTGTATCACCAAATGCTTTAATCTTCGGCGGTATTTTTTTCCCTGACTGGACTGGACTACATATGGTACTACATAGTCAAAATAATACCAAATAGGTGGAGCGAAGAGCAGAGTAAATATTTCACCATTTCACTTTGCTCGCTATTTCACTTTGCCCGCTATTTCACTTTGCCCCATGTTCCCCTACTCCTTGTTTACTAGAGTTTTTCATAGGCGGGTTTCCCAAAAACAGCAGCCCCATTTCATCGACAAAACTTTTACTTTCTATCTACTTGTATGTAAAATTGACAATAATTTCCTTGACCTCGGGCATATCTTCCATTTGAAGTAAATTCTTGTTTTCTGGAAATTTTCTCGGAAGTTCAAATTTCACTAATCTGTTTGAATGAAATTTTGTTCAGTTTCCTGCTGTGCTTACGGAACAATAAGAATTCTGTTTTTCCACTTACTTGAGTACTACAATTTTGATTACTGGACTTAAACACTGGAGGTTTTCCAGCGATTATTTCTAAAATTCAATGTTTTCTTCTAAAAGAAATTCTCGAAAAAAAATTCATGCTGTTAAAAGTTTAGTTTTAGAATGAGGCAAATACTTTATTATGTATCATTCTATGCAACAAATGCTTATTGCTAACTTAAATTATCATACTCCCAGATATGTGCAAGTCTATTCTTTACACAAAGAAATATAACAGCGATATATAGCCTCACCACATCATTAAAAAAGTAAATAACATTGTGAACTCGTGAATTACTGTTTTTAAACTTGGTTTTATTTAGAAATAGTTAAGTTTTCTCTCATGAAATCAATATCACATAGAGAGTTGACATTTGCAACTAAAATGAAATTTATTGCAATTAAAATTGTACTTAAAGGGCTTATTCCGTTCTTTTACATATTCATAATTTATTGTTTAAATGCTAAACTTGGGACTTATCAGAGTAATTACTGTGTTTCATTTATTATGAAATAATTTAAATAACTGAAAAGAATCCTGCAGATAGTGAAACGCTTAGCATGAATAATTGAATATTGCTTTAGTGAAATCGAACACGCTTTCAAATAATTCATTGCACGGAGAACAAATTTTCTACGCATGGTTTTATTTAATAACTACAAGTTCAACTTATTATTGGGGGAATGTATGATGCTACGCAAAGAAAAAAAATCAGACAATCTTTCAAACTCCTGGAAAAAGCATTTTTTCTAACCCTGACTTTTGCGTAATACTTTAGATCGTAAAGTTCAATAAATACTTTGCGCATGAAAATGTAAAAATAAGAAATAACAACCTTTAATTGCACAAAAATTGCAGATTACTGCATGCACATATTTCGAGGCAATAAGGATCCCCCTTTTTCAATGAAAAATAAGTAAGCAAATGAATAAAAGACATCTACGAATGTCTGGCCGAATGTCTGGCTAAAACACGAGTATGCAGGTATCTGCAATTTTTGTGCACTTATGCGTAGTTACTTCTTATATTGTGTCGAATCATGAACATAATAATAATAAAGTATTATTATTATTATTATTATTATTATTATTAATCTGAAAAACTACTGCTGTTTTGCAATACAATAAATAAACCTGTTATCAGAAACACGTTATATTACTTTGTAAAATTTGCAACGACAACAAATTTTCAATGATAACCTTTTGTTTTGAAGCAGACACTTTTGTTGAGAATTTTATAACGTAATATAATGTGCTCTTGATAGCAAGCTTATTAACCGAATTCAAAAAAGGAGGTTATGATTTCGTCTTGCGGCTTGTTATGTATGTTTTCTTATCGTTCCAAGACTACTGGACTGATTTGAAAAATTCTTTTTTTGCTTGGAAGGGTATACTTCCCAGATGGTCCCATGGTAATTTGGTCTGGATCTGATAAGGGGTCCCGGATAAATCCAAGAAACTAAATTTCACACGGTGTGGGCACGTAATCCAGCTTACATCACAGGCGGAATACGTCACAGGTCACGCATCAAAGGGTGGTTCAGAATTTGATAAGCGACCTCCAACTCTTATGACATTTGAACCTTTATCAAGAAAATGTAACAACAATTTTAATTTACTTAAGATTTTAACCTGTAGTTAGCTGCTGAAAATCATCACTCAGACCTTCCTGTTGAACACATGATGACAGTTTCAATTCACTGGCAGTGATCTCATCTGCAGTAAGAGGTCCAACCTTCTTTATTTCATTCTTGCAATTATAAATGAACCTAAGAACATAACTTAACAGTGTAAAATACACATCCAATAATCTGCTCAATACATCCGTGTATCACTAAAACTAATAAATAGCTCAGCATTGTATCAAATAAATTTCTGAAAAACAAAATGGCGGGGAACAAACAAAGTGGGATATTTCGATAATTGGGAAACTGGCGATCTTTCTTCATTGACGTCAATTTTTGGCTCCAGCGCCTGCGCGATAGGTATTTTTCTTTGCAAATCAAAACGAAGAGATCGGAAACATCTGTTCACATGGGGTTACTATAAATCAGCAAGGTTACCAAAATAAAATTATTTACGTCAAAAATGAGACGACCGTGCCACATTCCCAACTATCGGAATATCCTCAAAGTGGCACACAACTGAGTTCATAAGTAAGATTGATTTCTCTTGAGCATTGAACTTTGCTCTATCCCAATTTCTAAGCGATACTCTCTTAAAGCTGTCTATTTCAAACATCCGAACACCATTCTCTATCTAATGAATCCGTTGACATTCAGACGTACAAACTCTAGTCGATGACTAGGCTTTCCAACATTGACGCTTCCAATAACTTTGCCTGCCTAGTTATGCAATACCTTAAAATCTATTAAGATAGCAGCATTAGTTACGTAATGTAGAAAATTATATAGAAATAATTTGATTGCAAAATGTTGCATCACGTTTCTCTACGAAAATATGTTTTACTTACTTCATCAAGAACATAGTGTTCATATTTTAAACTTTTCAAATATCAAACTCAACGTTATGAGAATACAACACACACTTTACCACGTTATCTCTGTTATCCTCATATATATAATAGCCAATGATCGAGTTACGCGCGTGTTTCAACAATGAAACTCGCGCCACGGCATGATGATTTGATAATATGTGATAATGTTTAACATATAGGGAAAGGCTTTATTGTGACAAGGCTGAACTCGATCCGACATCTTAACTGTTTTACTGATAAGACTGTGTCATTTTAGGGGAATAAAGAAACGAAAAAATGCTCAACAGTGAACGCTACCTACTGAATTTTAGGGTTAAACCACTGAAATTAGGGTTAAAATTTCAACTATCAAAATATCACCAAACAGGCAATGGCTTCGTTCAAATGTAGGAGCAGTTTTCACCCGTCATACACTGACGGACGATTTTCTAGTTTCTTTATAAATATCCTATTTAAAGATTCAATGAAACAGTAATCAAAGTTGTGAGATGTTTCCTTCTCAAAAGAATATAGCTTTTACGTACCATTTTCATTCATAGGTAGAATATTGAATTAAATACTCTATTCAATGCATTTGGATGGAGGTTCCATTCTTCTATTATAAATAATACTCTCCTTTCATTTCAAAACGCCTTTTAATTAAATATATTTAAAGAAATGATTGAATGAGCCAAATAGCTTAATTGATCATTAAAATGTCTCATTTGCGTTTCAAACAGCCAGGGTTAGCTATTTGACTTCACTCAGGAACTTATTCAGAGATTTTATTATAAAAGATATAAGTTTAAAAACATCCTGCTATGGGTTTTATTTAAATTGATATAAAATAAAGTTTGTATAAAAAAATAATTTTGTGCGAAAGCATTACCCGAATTGACTTTTTTTATTTAACTTACATAAAATAAAAAAAAAGTTATCTGTTTGATAAAAATACTAAAAATTAATTACGGTAATAAAAGTACGTTAAAAAATCTCCTCATCATTACTGCCGTGGGAAGGTGAAACGCAGTATCTGTAGAAATGAGTTTGCAATGTGTTTGACGAATGAATTAGACAACGGAATACAAATACGCAAGCTTGTACAACAAAGTAAATGTACAATAAATGACAAAAATGTTTGAAAAAATGAAAATTTAGCAGTTATTGCCTGTTACCTAGCCCTTGGTAGAATAATTCTTTGCAAATAAACCATATCAATTGAAAGGAATTGGAAATTGCTGTTTTAATAAAAATACAGTATTCATTTCCATTTCGATTTTACTTTTGTTTCGGATAAAATTTTAAGTGAAATAAGTTTAATGCATAAGAATGTCTGGAGTGGGTGGAGGATAAATTGAAATTGAGCTGAAAGAGAGTAAAATCAAAACACACACCAAAAAAAAAAAAAAAACATTTTACCGATTCGTTTTCGTGTACCCAATGTCATCATATATGTTTCCTGTTCTTGATGAAATATTTTCAAGATTTTCGAAATTGCTTACAAATAAACTTAGATCTTCATTTAATTTTTATCTCTTAATAACACTTCTTAACTTTTTTTTTCTGTGTGTGTTTACCAACGTCATGTGTGCATAGAATTCGCTCAGCGAGTCAAGGAGAGAGAAAAAGCTCTTAGAATGGAAAAATTATTCGTCAGGAAGAGAACTGAAACAAACATTTATAAATAGATCATGCCTATTTTAAGCATACGTTTTTGAAGCACTGCTTTGGTTGCTCCGATGAAAAAAAAAATGTTTCTTACTATTTTAATTTTCCAGGACGAGTCGCTGTAATGCTGTAAACCACAACCTGTTATTGTAATAGCCTTTCTTTTTCCAAAGATTGTTTAATATAATTCGTTGAAATGCAAAAGTTATTTTTAAAATTACAAAACATTTTTCAATATAAATTTTTAAATTTTTTAAATCTCAGGATACAATTTTTGGCAATACCGTTTGAAAAACTGAAATAGAACTAGGTGAAAGAGATATCTTTTGCGCACATTTGTTACGGAATATCTGGAGTTTCAACCATTTTTTTAAATAAATATAAAAATAAATATAGTCAGTAAAATTAGTACATTAATATGCAAACATCTTTTTTTTAAAATTAGTGTACTGAAAAAAATGTAAACTGAGTTTAAATTCGTTTTAGGAATTGTATCCTGCTAATTCAAGGCTTTATAGATTTGTAAGAAAAGCTTTGTAACAAATTATTCCATCCTGCACAAAATTAAATGATTGTTTCACATGTTCGCCATACGGAATACGTTCGAGTCAAAAATTCTTCATCTTTTTTTAGTATTTTAACACTAAAAACACAAAAAACATAAAAAATATTCTTCGATGAAGTTCGAATTTGATTTTTTAAATTAAAATTTTAAGCGGAATTTTCACACAAATTTCTTTCCTCGAGAGCGACGAATTTTAGCTTCATACCAACCAAAATGTCTAATTTTTTCGTGAGATTAATTTCGTTCGAACGTTTTAAGTTACATACAACGTCTGGAAAACTAACTTTTAGATGAGCAGAAAATCAAGACAGACAGTTGTTTTTAACTGTCTTTGTGTCTTTTCTTCCTTTATTTATTTTATTATTATTTTTTTACCTTTGACTTATTGACGAAGAATGAATAGTTTTTGCTACTTCTTATTCGTCTTTTGCATTTTTCACTACTTCTTTTTATACATTTATTTATTTTGAAACATTTCGGGTATATATATAACCCGATTTTATTTAAACCTCTACTTTTTGGCCCTTTTTTTCGTATTTTTTTTTTTTTCTCGTCATTAGAATTATAAAATTTGGTCCAATATTTGTTCGGACTGCCCTTTCTGTGAACAAAAATTGTCCTTGTCCGCTTTGATTTTTTACACCATTCGAAAGATCCTATTTTACCTTAAGGAAATATTCATTCAAAGTTTCCGGAAATGTCCTATGAATTGCTATTATAAGTCAAATGAAAGCATAATATTTCCCTCACTGTTGGTTTGTTAGTATTGTTGAACAGCCCCCGTATAAAAACTCTACTTCCATTTTGTAATTTTGATATTTTAAAAAAAGATATTCTGTTAATTTATGACTTAATTTCTGGCTTCAGCAATATTTTTACGATATATATATTAATTATTTCATGACTTTATTAATTTCACGAGAACCGGTTGCTTAAAATCACAAAACCGTAAAACAGTAACCGTTCAGTTAAATGTCAAAGTTACAGATCTTAAAGACGATCGTTCGGATGCTTAAAATAAATCACGATTTTTTTGGGGTAAATGTTGCATTTAAGTTACTTTTAGCCTCGAGTTCATCGCTCACAGCTTTCAACCTTGAAAGTCGGCGAAAGTTAAACAAGCGAGTCTCGTTTAC
The DNA here is from genome assembly GCF_026930045.1 of Uloborus diversus. Lineage (NCBI taxonomy): Eukaryota > Metazoa > Arthropoda > Arachnida > Araneae > Uloboridae > Uloborus > Uloborus diversus. The sequence continues at coordinate 130,415,267 of NC_072737.1, read as the reverse complement.
TGAAATAAACATTAAATTTGGCAGGAATTTTAGCGGAAGGGAAAGTAACATAAATTAATTTCCTTGCCTCTGATATTTATTTTATTCTTATCGTATCTCGTCACTCGAAAAAAAAAGAGACTTCAGCAGTTTCTGTTTCCTTTTCGATCTTTTTTCTCTGTTTAAAGTTCTAGCAATTCTACCTGAAACATTTAATCTTGTTTCTTTAGAAGATTTACTTGAGTTTCAATCAAGAGTTGGAGATCTTGGTATGTAAAATATTTTTTTCGAAAAGAAAAAAATATTTAAAGGAAATATAATACATATTCTGCCAAGAAGGAGAGCAAAAAATAATCATAGGATTTCTTCATACGTGTTTTGTTCTTTTTTGTTTATGAATACTGTATTTAATTTAAAAAAAAAAAACAATTGTCCGGTTTTTTTTCCTTCCCGGAAGAAGCAAGCGGACAAAATATCGTTCAGTCCATTTTGTTCATTTCTTTCGGTAAACAAAAAACTATAGGCTAAAAACGCATACCTTAACAATAACAAATGATTGTGTGGCTTCTCAGTGAAGGAGCGTTTTTCTATTAAATTATCACACGTACAGTTGTATGTGTACATAATATCAGGAAAAGTATTGATTAGTTTATTTAAAAGCGGTTTTCTAATGGTATCATATTTACAAAACAGATTAGTATTAACATTAGGTTTTAATGCATTTAGTAGGAATCAGAAAACAATGTAATTAAAATTGAAATTATAAAAAATTGTAAAATGTGTTTCTCAAATATGAATAATCATATAATGAAAAAGACATTTGAGGTGGAACAAATTTTACAGTGAAAAAACAATGAGGTTTTTATGACACTAACAAAAGTTCAAAGCTGAGATTTTTTTGTTTTGCTTCAAGTTTCTGTTTTTATTTTAAGTTTACTATCTAACTGGACTTAAAACTGAAACTTCTTGCGGTACTATGCAATGTGTTTCCAAATATGCATACATTTTTTAAACAATCTAGAGTTTTGTTTTTTAAACTATAACAGTTTTTAAATCGAACAATTTATTAAATGCAGTAATTTATTTATTTATTTCAAATGGCAGAGATCTTGACAAATTAAAATACAAACAGAACTAAAACGAAGAACAAGAGCGGGGGGGGGGGCATTGTCTCATTCGGCTTCTTTTCTCCCAATACCATTCTACCAAGCAGAGTTGGGCAAATTTTAATTGCATGACCAATTAAAGATTAACAATTGATTAATTGGTAAACGTAACCACAATATCTAACAATTGATCAATTTTAATCGTGGAAAATCACAATTAACGATTAATTAATTGTTAATTGTAGTTTACTGTACTTAACAATTAATTAATTGTTAATTGAAGTTTGCTACAATTAACAATTGCCAATTGTTTTGTGAATTTTAATTAAAACGTACTCTTAAAAAAATTACTGGTTTTGTATAATATACTGTACAGGCGACAGGTCTACCTGGGACGTGGACACTGGACGGATACCATATTATTATCTATTTAAATACACATGTTAGCAACTAATAAAAGATCAATGCTCAACTGTAACTTTATTACGAGCAATAAATTATTTACTGCGGCATATGATTTTTCTCAAAAAATCTTATGTTTCCAGCGAAATTTCCACAGAAAATGTATATTTCAATTAAAAATTCAAAAACATTTTTTTCCTATTTTTTTTACTAATAAAAGTCTAAATAACGTCTGAGAGAAATTTCAGAAATGTATTTTAATTATGTACATGATTTAAAAAAAAAAAAACAGAGCGGTCTCTGAGACCTTACGTCCCCTGTTATGTCCTTCTTTCTCACCTCCCCTGTTATGGGTTAAACTAAAACAATGACTTACTCAAAACACTTAATTAAAACACAAACATTTACGTGTGGAAAAAGCTAGCCTAGAGGAGACTAGTTCACACGACGAACAAGCAATCAGCACTGAACGAAAATACTCTGTACCCTGCTCTGTACCTATTGATACATAAAGTTAATTGTTAGTTTTAATTGCTTGAATAAACAATTAAAAAAATAATTCCAATTTTTTTAATTGTGAAAAACGATTAACGTACATTTATCAAATTAAATTAATGGCAAAGTAAAATTAATAGTTTAATTGCAATTAATTTAATTGCAATTGATTTAATTGCAATTACTTTTTTAATCAATTAACACGCAATTTAAAAAATATTTGACTAATGCCCAACACTGCTACCAAGGAGCTCGCTCGGAGTGCACTGCAGGGGGAAATGTTGTGGCCATCCATGAAGGTGAGATCTCCGCAAAGGGTGCAGTTTGGAGTCGCATATACATCAATTTTAAACAGATGTCCAGCCAAGCAATCACGTTGTACACAAAGGCTAAACATGGCAACCGCCTCACGGCGTGGGGGTGTGCCAATCACGTATGATTGATCTTTCCAGTACTTTCCAATATTTGGAGCTAGTTTGTGACTTCAGTTCCTCCTAATGTTGCGAGGAAAACGAGTTATGGATGAGTCTTTTCATGGTGTGGAATGGGATGCTGCTGCTAGATATTTTAAATGCAATAATAAAAATGTTTATTCAGTCATGGGCAGGTAACGGAATTTTTATTATTATTTATCTATTTATTCATTTTGCGTTTTTGTCATGCATTGTACGAGGTATACCCACAAAGTAAGTTCCGTTTGGTAATAAAGAAAGAAATATCATATACGGATACAGGAAAACTATTTATTGCTAAAAAACCTATAACTCTTTAACTACTTTTCTACATAGCTCCTGATCTGTAATAGGATGGCACAAGTTGTTGTATGCCTTCTTCATAGAAGGTTGCTGCTTGCATTTTCAACCATATGGTAACTTATTCTTTCAGCTCTTCATCGTTGTTGCCCACCAAGGAAAGTTTTCAGGTGCAAGTAGAGGTGGAAATATCTAGGAGCTAGGTCAGAGCTATAAGAAGGATGGTCAAACACGTCCTAGTATTATTAGACTAGTACGGTGTCGGAACTTCCACTTTCAGTGATGCTAAAGGGATGCAAGTTCGTTCACGAAGATCATACTTTGTTACCATTAACGAAATCGATACTTACACCCTCACGATTCCCTTCCGAAAATTTTCGTGTTGCGGGCATGGCATTCGAGTTAGCTCTAAAATTCGTTACTCGTGTCAAAATCGCGCTATAGCCCTTTCGCGTAAATCGAATCGCGTTGTAATGTGAGTCCATTGTATACTCAAATATTCAGTTTGAAACTGATTGTAAAAAGGATAGAAATAGTTACTATAAAATTTCAAAATATTGTCAAGAACATTACTCCTCTCTCACAGAAAGCTCGAAAAATAGTTACTCACCTTGATACAAAAGACAACATGAACACCGTTACTGCATTTTGAAAAACCCGCAGTATTAAATGCAATTGGTTTCAGACGAACTTCAACTTATCGCAGTTCCAACTATAGCCAGGATTAGCTAAAACATCATTCTTAGTCAATACTGATGCAAATAGAACTTTCTCTTCTTCACGGCTCATATCTTCTACTCCAGCTCTCGTGATGTCTTCAGTTCACTTCACATTTAATTTAAGCTATGTTCGTCTAAACTTGGAAATCAGACTTTTCCGAACTCCTTTTTCGCTTTCCCAGAATATTTTTTTTTTTCTGCCTATCCGAATTCCTAAGTCTTGGATCTTTTTCCAGTTGCAATAAATTACAGTAAGCCGTTTGAACTACCAGTTAAGCGTATTTTATATTTTCCTCACTCTAATATTCTATGCTCTATATTTTTCAATTTTCTCTTTGTTATGTTCTTAAAACTATCAGAAAGAAAAACTAAAAGAAAAAAAGAAAAGAATGGAACCCGTGATACATGGGTTATCTGTCATCAAAAAGTAAAATTTAAAAAAAAAGAAAAAGCATGTTAGTACGACATTTATCAAAGTAAGTAAATTTGTGTAAGATCACAAATTAAATTTAAATATTAAAAAATAAATATATCAGCAAAATATCGGGAAGGGTGGCGCAAAGCGGGTAGGCCTTCGTATGTCCCCCCATATTGTTGGCGATGCATACATATGTCGTGTTTACATGAACACTTCCAAGTTTTAATCAGTCCCAGCGAAGTAGCAGTGAAGCGGCATGGCGCAAATAGGCTTTAAATTAAAACAATGATACATTTCTTTAAAAAAATGAAGTTTTGTAACTTGTGATTAGTCGAAAACCAGCTTATTTTTTTGATTGTCAATAACATTACGTTATTCTGACACTATCCACTTACAGACTACGATAGTCATTTCGTTTGTTTCTTTTTTAAATTTAAGGTTATAATTATTGAAATAAAGAACGTGCCTTCGGGCAAAGCGGGTATAGGATTTTAATTTCTTAACTCGTAGATTTTCCATTTCAATAGGATAAGTATAACTTTAAAAAGTTTTTTTTTTTTTTTAGGATGGCAATTAATTAGGGCAAAGCGGGTTTTTTCAATGTTTGTAAAGTTTGATAATAAATAAATATTGGGCGTGAAATTATAAAAACTGCACTTTTTATTTTGAAATTTAAGAACCCTTCTATTTAAAAAAAAAACGAAATTGATGCGATAGAAATTCAAAAACTACAACTTTCGAGGTCTGTTCGAAAACCTACCCGCTTTAGGCCACCCTCCCCTACTCTTTGTTAGAAATAGTTCATTTTCAAATTAGTTTAAAATTTGGGTAGGGGGAGATTGCCGTTAATGAGACATATAACACTTTTAACCTTTTTTTGGAAGAAGTTCAGACTCAAATTTTATATTGACGGTAGGAATAATTACTCAGTACATTTGTCCTTTAACAAAAATGTTCGCTTTTATGTTAACTGTATTGAATAAAGAATAAAAATTGAAAGGAAATATTTTAGCATATGGTTCATTTATGGGAACCAGTTGCTATGGATGGACCACATTCTCAAATAAGAAAATGAAACCGTGAAATATAAATAGTTATCACAGAAGTTAAACAAACACTACAAATAATAGTCAGTTATTCAAAAAGAGAAAATTGGTTTCTTAAAATTATTTTTTATCACAGGAAAAACATAGAAACCTCTCCGGACTCACACAACACAGCTGTTTTCACCTCACCTCGCTCACCACTTGATATTTTCTAACATGTGACTTACTCTTTTTAGCTGAAATTTCATGGGGCCTCTTTTGAACAAATGGGAGTCCTGTTTCATCCAAGTTTAAAAACTTTGATCCACAAAAATTCTAACGACGACAAGAATTTTTTTATAGCACATTGCATGCCCTCAGTTATTTACAAGCTTTATTTCACTTATTTTGGTATTTTTCTCGAACAACAAACGTACTTGAAACTATATTAAAATTTACTTTAACAAATACTGAATCGACAGGACAAGTTTTTAAGTTAAAAATAAAAAAACTGAGGGGACTTTCCAAAACTTTTTTAAAAAATATTTTTTCAGCGTTACCACACTTATTTAAAAAGATTGATCACTCATTAAAGATAATTGAAATGAAACTTTAATATTATTTCTAAGATTCCATGAATGTACCACTTTGTTAACTGGTTCATTTATAGAAACACCTAGGTGTTCAATGATTGCAACTGCGTCTTTTGAATGTTCTCATAGTTGTCACTGCTGTAACGAGTCATGATGAAACTTTGAATCTGAGGAATTGTACTTGAAAAAGCACCCATTCAAATCAATGTCTCCCTTTAGTTGTTCAGTAATATTCAAAGCATGTAAAAGCAAAATGTAAATGGTTATCATTAGTAAGTGAACGGTAGAAATCTTTTTTGGACGCTTAATAAAATGATGTATTGATTCAAGCTCCTTGACGATTTTGCATTGGACTCTTTTGAGACAAAAGAAGACTCAAAAACAGATTTCGTGCCTGAGAAAGATCTGGCGGGGAAAATATGTTCGCGGTCTATTCATGGAACCGGCTCATTGACAGCAACCTTTCCCTATGTTTTGAAAAATCATCCAAAAATGTATCTATTTATATGTTAAACAGCTAATTTTCAGCAGAGAAAATTTAAAATATGCGACACAATTGTTTTTTTTTAAGCAGAGAGAAATGGAACAAATGCGCAATCTCTGCATGTATTATTTTCTCCATTTTGGCACGGTTCTGTTACATAACGCGAACGCTTGTAGAGATAATCGTTAGAGTTTCTACCGTTAGTTCAAGGTGCAGCCTCGTAAGCAAAATGATAATTTTCAATGTTTTGCAAGAAGTTACTGAGTACGCAGTATGTTTTGAAAAACATGCTTTGAAAAATATTTTGATAGTGAATGAGCTTTCTTTTGAGCACCATCTTTTGTTCTTTGACTTAAAATTACTTTCAATTCAAAAAATTCTAGATTTTTGTCTTCCATTAACAACTATAACGAGCATCGAAATGCAAGAAGATAAAACACTGATTAATATCAATAATTTCTGTTCATAAATGACGACTGATAAAAAGCTTTAGAAAAAAATCCAAGAAAAATGGAGTGTAATTATAGGACCTCTTCAAAAAAATCACCAAAAATAATTTAAAAACTGGATAAAACTATACAAAATGATAATGAATTTATTTATTACATTAGAAAAAACTACTTGCAGAAATCACAAACATAATTGAATCTTTCAGTCGTCAGGAACTTTCCAACACGAAAGAGGCGAGTTGCATATATATATATATATATATATATATATATATATATATATATATATATATATATATATATATATATATATATATATATATAGTATATATATATATATTTATATATATATATATATATATATATATATATATATATATATTAATATATATATTATATATATATATATATAATATATATATATATATATATATATATATATATATATATATATATATATATAACAAATATTTCTTAAATGATGCAACTTCGCAGGTCCATTGAATCAATACATCATTTTATTAAGCGTCCAAAAAAGATTTCTACCGTTCACTTACTAATGATTAACATTTACATTTTGCTTTTACATGCTTTGAATATTACTGAACAACTAAAGGGAGACATTGATTTGAATGGGTGCTTTTTCAAGTACAATTCCTCAGATTCAAAGTTTCATCATGACTCGTTACAGCAGTGACAACTATGAGAACATTCAAAAGACGCAGTTGCAATCATTGAACACCTAGGTGTTTCTATAAATGAACCAGTTAACAAAGTGGTACATTCATGGAATCTTAGAAATAATATTAAAGTTTCATTTCAATTATCTTTAATGAGTGATCAATCTTTTTAAATAAGTGTGGTAACGCTGAAAAAATATTTTTTAAAAAAGTTTTGGAAAGTCCCCTCAGTTTTTTTATTTTTAACTTAAAAACTTGTCCTGTCGATTCAGTATTTGTTAAAGTAAATTTTAATATAGTTTCAAGTACGTTTGTTGTTCGAGAAAAATACCAAAATAAGTGAAATAAAGCTTGTAAATAACTGAAGGCATGCAATGTGCTATAAAAAAATTCTTGTCGTCGTTAGAATTTTTGTGGATCAAAGTTTTTGAACTTGGATGAAACAGGACTCCCATTTGTTCAAAAGAGGCCCCATGAAATTTCAGCTAAAAAGAGTAAGTCACATGTTAGAAAATATCAAGTGGTGAGCGAGGTGAGGTGAAAACAGCTGTGTTGTGTGAGTACGGAGAGGTTTCTATGTCTTTCCTGTGATAAAAAATAATTTTAAGAAACCAATTTTCTCTTTTTGAATAACTGACTATTATTTGTAGTGTTTGATTAACTTCTGTGATAACTATTTATATTTCACGGTTTCATTTTCTTATTTGAGAATGTGGTCCATCCATTGCAACTGGTTCCCATAAATGAACCATATGCTAAAATATTTCCTTTCAATTTTTATTCTTTATTCAATACAGTTAACATAAAAGCGAACATTTTTGTTAAAGGACAAATGTACTGAGTAATTATTCCTACCGTCAATATAAAATTTGAGTCTGAACTACTTCCTAAAAAAGGTTAAAAGTGTTATATGTCTCATTAACGGCAATCCCCCCCTACTCAAATTTTAAACTAATTTGAAAATGAACTATTTCTAACAAAAAATAGGGGTGGGTGGCCTAAAGCGGGTAGGTTTTCGAAGAGGCCTCGAAAGTTGTAGTTTTTGAATTTCTATCGCATCAATTTCGTTTTTTTTTTAATAGAAGGGTTCTTAAATTTCAAAATAAAAAGTGCAGTTTTTATAATTTCACGCCCAATATTTATTTATTATCAAACTTTACAAACATTGAAAAAACCCGCTTTGCCCTACCAGGTATCCCAAAGCGGGTAAGCTTAACTAATTGTGATTTGGTATATTTGCTAACCAAATATGAAGTTATAAATGATTGAAATAATTGACTAGCTATCTGTCATCATAATATATATATATATATATATATATATATAAATTTGTACTTATCAAATATAATGTCAGCACATTTGTTTATAAAACGTAAAGAAATAATTGATTAAATTAATATCTAATTAATTGCCATCCTAAAAAAAAAAACTTTTTAAAGTTATACTTATCCCATTGAAATGGAAAATCTACGAGTTAAGAAATTAAAATCCTATACCCGCTTTGCCCGAAGGCACGTTTTTTATTTCAATAATTATAACCTTAAATTTAAAAAAGAAACAAACGAAATGACTATCGTAGTCTGTAAGTGGATAGTGTCAGAATAACGTAATGTTATTGACAATCAAAAAATAAGCTGGTTTTCGACTAATCACAAGTTACAAAACTTCATTTTTTTAAAGAAATGTATCATTGTTTTATTTTAAAGCCTGGTTGCGCCATGCCGCTTCACTGCTACTTCGCTGGGACTGATTAAAACTTGGAGGTGTTCATGTAAACACGACATACGTATGCATCGCCAACAATATGGGGGGACATACGAAGGCCTACCCGCTTTGCGCCACCCTTCCCGATATTTTGCTGATATATTTATTTTTTAATACTTAAATTTAATTTGTGATCTTACACAAATTTACTTACTTTGATAAATGTCGTACTAACATGCTTTTTCTTTTTTTTTAAATTTTACTTTTTGATGACAGATAACCTATGTATCGCGGGTTCCATTCTTTTCTTCTTTTCTTTTAGTTTTTCTTTCTGATAGTTTTAAGAACATAACAAAGATAAAATTGAAAAATATAGAGCATAGAATATTAGAGTGAGGAAAATATAAAATAGGCTTAACTGGTAGTTCAAACGGCTTACTGTAATTTATTGCAACTGGAAAAAGATCCAAGACTTAGGAATTCGGATAGGCAGAAAAAAAAATTATTCTGGAAAAGCGAAAGAGGAGTTCGGAAAAGTCTGATTTCCAAGTTTAGACGAACATAGCTTAAATTAAATGTGAAGTGAACTGAAGACATCACGAGAGCTGGAGTAGAAGATGTGAGCCGTGAAGAAGAGAAAGTTCTATTTACATCAGTATTGACTAAGAATGATGTTTTAGCAAATCCTGGCTATAGTTGGAACTGCGATAAGTTGAAGTTCGTCTGAAACCAATTGCATTTAATACTGTGGATTTTTCAAAATGCAGTAACGGTGTTCATGTTGTCCTTTGTATCGAGATGAGTAACTATTTTTCGAGCTTTCTGTGAGAGAGGAGTAAAGTTCTTGACAATATTTTGAAATTTTATAGCAACTATTTCTATCCTTTTTACAATCAGTTTACAACTGAATATTTGAGTATACAATGGACTCACATTACAACGCTATTCGATTTACGCGAAAGGGCTATAGCGCGATTTTGACACGAGTAACGAATTTTAGAGCTAACTCGAATGCCATGCCCGCAACACGAAAATTTTCGGAAGGGAATCGTGAGGGTGTAAGTATCGATTTCATTAATGGTAACAAAGTATGATCTTCGTGAACGAACTTGCATCCCTTTAGCATCACTGAAAGTGGAAGTTCCGACACCGTACTAGTTTAAAAATACTAGGACGTGTTTGACTATCCTTCTTATTGCTCTGACCTCGCTCCTAGATATTTCCACCTCTGCTTGCACCTGAAAACTTTCCTTGGTGGGCAACAACGATGAAGAGCTGAAAGAATAACTTACCATATGGTTGAAAATGCAAGCAGCAACCTTCTATGAGGAAGCATACAACAACTTGTGCCATCCTATTACAGATCAGGAGCTATGTAGAAAAGTAGTTAAAGAGCTATAGGTTTTTAAGCAATAAATAGTTTTCCTGTATCCGTATATGATATTTCTTTCTTTATTACCAAACGGAACTTACTTTGTGGGTATACCTCGTACAATGCATGACAAAAACGCAAAATGAATAAATAGATAAATAATAATAAAAATTCCGTTACCTGCCCATGACTGAATAAACATTTTTATTATTGCATTTAAAATATCTAGCTGCAGCATTCCATTCCACACCATGAAAAGACTCATCCATAACTCGTTTTCCTCGCAACATTAGGAGGAACTGAAGTCACAAACTAGCTCCAAATATTGGAAATTACTGGAAAGATCAATCATACGTGATTGCCCCCCCCCCCCGCGCCGTGAGGCGGTTGCCATGTTTAGCCTTTGTGTACAACATGATTGCCTGGCTGGACATCTGTTTAAAATTGGTGTATATGCGACTCCAAACTGCACCCTTTGCGGAGATCTCACCTTCATGGATGGCCACAACATTTCCCCCTGCAGAGCACTCCGAGCGAGCTCCTTGGTAGCAGTGTTGGGCATTAGTCAAATATTTTTTAAATTGCCCTGTTAATTGATTAAAAAAGTAATTGCAATTAAATCAATTGCAATTAAATTAATTGCAATTAAACTATTAATTGTACTTTGCCATTAATTTAATTGGATTAATGTACGTTAATCGTTTTTCACAATTAAAATAATTGCAATTATTTTTTTAATTGTTTAATCAAACAATTAAAACTAACAATTAACTTTTATGTATCAATAGGTACAGAGCAGGGTACAGAGTATTTTCGTTCAGTGCTGATTGCTTGCTCGTCGTGTGAACTAGTCTCGTCTAGGCTAGCTTTTTCCACACGTAAATGTTTGTGTTTTAATTAAGTGTTTTGAGTAAGTCATTGTTTTAGTTTAACCCATAACAGGGGAGGTGAGAAAGAAGGACATAACAGGGGACGTAAGATCTCAGAGACCGCTCTGTTTTTTTTTTTTTTTAAATCATGTACATAATTAAAATACATTTCTGAAATTTCTCTCAGACGTTATTTAGACTTTTATTAGTGAAAAAAAATAGGAAAATTAGTGAAAAAATATTTTTATTGAAATATACATTTTCTGAGGAAATTTCGCTGGAAACATAAGATTTTTTGAGAAAAATCATATGCCGCAGTAAATAATATATTTCTTAAATGATGCAACTTGCCTCTTTCATGTTGGAAAGTTCCTGACGACTGAAAGATCCAATTATGTTTGTGATTTCTGCAAGTAGTTTTTTCTAATGTAATAAATAAATTCATTATCATTTTGTATAGTAGTTTCTCTCTTTTACATATATATATATATATATATATATATATGTGTGTGTGTGTGTGTGTGTGTGTAAAAGACAAAAAAAAGGAGAATAATGGAATTGTTTCCAAAATTTTAAAAGTATTTTTTTCTGAAAGAGCATGCTTAAAAACATAGGGTCTGACCATTCTTTAAATAATTCGATTAAGTTTAATATTTTTAAAAAATTACTTTAATCGGTGCGTTTTTATTCTTTATGCTTCTGCCGATGACATCAGAAATGATGAAATGCAATCCACTGATGCCAAAGCGTAAAGCAAAGTATTTAATTCGCATCTTTACTCCCGTGGATTAGCAACGATATGGTTGATAGCAAGCGTAGAGCGAAATATTTAATTCGTTTCTTGATTATCATAACGTGGAATGGCAGCAGACAGATGCCAAAGTACATCATTTGTGACGTCATAAAGACCACGCCTTGTTTGAAAAATCGGACATTTTAAAAAATCAATTAAAAAATAACTGTTGGGAAAATAAAAGTATTTTCTGGGTCCATGTTTTTTTTTTTTTTTTTCTTTTTTGCTTATTCTATCAATTTCATTGACTAAAAGTAGTACTTTTGACTGAAGGAAACAACCCCATTTTTGACACCCTCTTACATTTAAGAAAGATAGCCACCGTTACATGTAACGTAAAAGCGTGCGTGACTAAAGGTGTGTTTCAAAAAGTAACTTAACCCTTAACAGAGGAGGTGCAGTCTTACAAACCGCTCAAAAGCTCATCCGATCACCCCTATTTTATTTTCAGTCCGATTGAATGGTTTTTGCCGATAGCTTTTTTATTTTGTAACATTGAACGCCCACCTTGCGTATCAATATCTTTAGGGAAGTGCATCTGGTTAAAATTTCATTGCATTCTTAGAAGCGGTCTGTGAGACCGCACCTGCACTTCAGTGTTACAAATTTCGGCAGAAGTAGACATGGCTCTTAACGTTAGAAACCGCGGATATAGTTTCATTTAATCTTATCCGCGTTATGTGGAAGAGATGCAAAATATTTTGGATGAGGTTGAGAGTTGTTTGAAATGTTCATAAACGTTTCGCAATGATGTTCCTAGGGACAATGAAGGCTGAATTATTCCCCAAAATACGGGGTTAAAGTTATAACAGTTAAAGGGCTGTCAAAAAATTCCCGCAGCGTAATATAACAAATTTCCTGGTATAAAAAATGTTCTGTATATATTAAAGAACTAAAATGAAATCATTAATAAATAATATATTCGTTTTTATTACGAGTAGATAGTTATTTACTACAGAATATGATTTTCTCGAAAAATCTTAAGACTCTTAGCAAAATTTCCTCGGAAAAGGTATATTTCGATAAAAAATACAAAAGTATTTTTTTTACCTTGCTAATAAAAATTCAAAGAACATATGTAGGAAATTAGAGGGATATATTATAATTACACGTTTTTTCAAAAACTTGCAAATAGAGCGGTCTCTGAGACCTCACGTCCCCTGTTACGTCCTATTTTTTTCACCTCCCCAATTACGGGTTAAGATCTCGGCTTTCCGGGTATTATTGTGAAATTGTTTTTAACTAAGCATAAGAACATGAAAAGAAAACAATTTCACACATATCTTAAAAGTTTGCAGTCTAAAAAAACACCAATACGTACAATAAAACACGCATCCTCCATACTACTTGAAAGAATGTTTCCAACTGCTCTCTGCTATCTTGCAAGTAGCACCATATACAGCCTTCGCCGACAGTCATCAACACCTACTCTACACTGTTAAAGATTCAGGAAATTTTTACGGTAAATGTTACTGTTAAATGGAGTGTTTACAATGCGGAAACAATTACAGTAAATTGTACCGAAAAAACAAACGATTGCAGCGCCAATCGATACAACACGTGACTTACAGTGCGGAACAAAAAACACATTATTTCTATTCACTCGCTGTGAACCAACTCGTATGGTGGGCAGCACAGCCGCCAGCCAACCCAAAAGTCCCGAGATCGAACCTTCTGCTCTCATTTTGCGTTTTTAAGCACTCGTTTATTCTACGGTAAACTTTTACAGCAAAATAGGATTTTACGGTAAAAGTTACTGGCAACATGGATGCCAGTAACTTTTACCGTAAAATTTCAGGATTTTTTTTAACAGTGTAGTCGCTAAAAATGGATGCCCATATTCACACCTGTGCTCCTTTTTACACCTTTTCCTCTACCGTTTAATCTGAATGTGCGAATGCGAAAAGTTTTCTTCTTAAAATTATTTTTTATAATTTTTGTACATCCGTTATACTTTAAGCTGCTTTGTCATTTAAGTTCTTAGATACTGGAAAAATGCTTGATTTTATGCTATCGTTAAACTTTATTGAATTTCAATGTGATTTGATAGAAATTCAAAAATTCATCTTCGTCGCAAACTTTTTGAAAGAGCAAGTTACATTTTTATTGTATTTATGGTTTCAAATCATATGTTTTTACTTCTTTTAACAAAAAAGAAGTATTGTATTCGCGAAAAAATTTTCACTCAAAAATCAACCATAATTTCCATTTTACTCACTCCCGAATGAATATTGAGTTTTTTTTTTTCGACTCGAAAACACGTGGATAAGTGCCTAAGAAAGCTAAGACACGCGAAATATCTATAATGACGATTCCCGAGTTACTTACAAAGAAGTTTCTCCTGACGTAGTCAGAGGGGACATGATTCAGTTATTTAAATTTATCAAAATGAAAGATGTAAATGGATTAAATTTTTGCGGGGAAAGCAGGACGAGGGGTCATTGTTTTACTATTTAAATCTCAGGCTAACTTGGAAATCAGGAAAAACTACTACTTTAGCAGGGTCGTGGGCACTTGGAATAGCTTACCGGAAGAGGCGGTAATGAGCAAGGGAGTGGATAGCTTTAAGAGGGCCATTGATCTTCATTGGGGACTAATTAATTGACTAGGACCAGCCTAGCTGGGCCCAGAGCCTGTTGCTGGTCGTCACATTTGTATTTGTATTTGTATTTGTATTTGTATGTGCGTATGTGCGCATGTATGTCGCATAACTCAAGAACGGTAAGTCCTAGAAAGTTGACATTTAGTACGTACACTCTTAGTGGGGTCTAGTTGTGCACCTCCCTTTTCGGTTGCATTCGGGTGTTTCTAAAAGGGTCTTTTGCCCCTTTTTGGGGGGAAATCATTGTTTATTTCGGTGTTAACTCAAGTGGTGTTATAATTTCTCGGACACTTGGCAATAGATCGCCAGCATTTCGGTCGCCAATTTTTGTCGCCAAAATGGCGACAAATTTAGCAATTTATTTTTTATTTTGTTTCGATATGGCCACTGTTGGTGATATTTAGAGAGTAAACTATTTAATCACATTAACATTGACAGTAATGGGGGAAATGACATTAAATTGGAGTAAAAGGAAGTCATGTGATGCACACACATCAGCTCGTTCATATAGGTATTCAAAGCGTCTCATGCTTGGCTATTATAAGTCATACCTATTTATACAAAACAAAAGAATATCATTTAATCGTGGTCTCTTATCTGGTAGAATGTCATAAATCCAGTACAATTTCTGACAAAATTGACAAGATATATCTCCAGCCTAACACCCAAAGGCAGCCTCACTTGATAGGATACCATCCTTCACTATACATACACTTTTAAAAATGCAGAAAAATTTTATGGTACATAATACTGTAAAATGGACTGTTTACCGTACAGAAATTTTTTACAGTAAATTGTGCCGAAAAAAATTCACGATTGCAATACCAATTGATACACCACGTGACTTACAGTTTGAAGCACATAACACGGTATTTTCTCCCGCTCGTTGTGTCCCAAACGGTATTGTGGTCAGCAAAGCCGCCTGCTAATAGGAAGGTCCCGAGTCGATCTCGGGACCTGTTGCTCGCATGTTGCGTTTTTTAACTCTCGTTTATTCTACCGTAAAATTTTACAGCGAAATAGGATTTTATGGTGAAAGTTACTGGCAACATGAATGCCAGTAACTTTTACCGTAAAATTTTAGGATTTTCTTTTAACAGTGAACCGCTCAGAACTTTCTCCTTTGGGACAAAAATTTCAGTTGATGTACTGTTAGTAAATCACATCATGAACAACAAAAAAAAAAAAAAAATGGGCAAAATTGTGAAGACTTTTGGAATTGCCTTTAAACTATGTTTGCTTATACCGAAAGTGTTACGGTTCACAAAATTCAACTTCACATATACCATTTCAAAGACAACTTAATACTGAACTATGTATATAAAAAAAACGAAGTCCAATTTCTTCCAAGACAGAAAACGTTAAACGTACTTTAACAAACAGTTATGGAATAGTTTGTAATGCTTGACTTTCGTGATCAATAACTGTTCTTGCTTTTGGAACCAATCAAATGATAGAAACTGCGAGCCGAATCTGATATGTTTCCAGGTGGTGAAATTGATTACTGTGCTTTGCTCTGTAGAACAAAGAATAATTTTTATGATATCAAACTACCAAAATTGACATTTTTTTCTTCATTCACTTGAACTTTGTTTTTGTATTGAATTCAGTATTAAATTATTTTCAAAGGGATGTATATGTGTTTTAATTTCATTTAACGTAACAATTTCTATAAGCATATAAAGTTTAAAGTTTCTCGAAAGTGTTCCCAATTTTTTCCACCCCGTACAACACTGTAAAATGCTCAAAATGGCAAAATATGGGTTTAACTTCGTTGTAGTCATATTTCTCCATTCGCAATGCTAATACAGATATAGCATTCATTAATAAAACTAAAAAACATGTTGCCAATATAAAGCTACTTTTGTTGCTGTGCTCAATTGCGTAACAAAACCAGCTGATGTGTGCATCACATGACTTCCTTTTACTCCAATTCAATGTCATTTCCCCATTATTGGCAATTTTAATGTGATTTAATAGTTTACTCTCTAAATATCACCGACAGTGGCCAATTTAAAACCAAACTTGAAAAAAAAAAATCGCCAAATTTGCCGCAAAGTTGGCGACAAAACTTGGCGACTAAAAGACTGGCGATGTATCGCCAAGTGTCCGCCAAATTATAACACAACTTGAGTATCCATCGAAATTAACAATGATTTCCCCCCAAAAAGGGGCAAAAGACCCCTTTAGAAACACCCGAAAGCAACCAAAAGGGGAGGTGCACAACTAGACTCCACTAAGAGTCTACGTACCAAATTTCAACTTTCTAGGACATACCGTTCTTGAGTTAGGCAACATACATAGGCACATACACATATAAGCACACACACACATACGCACATACATACGTTCGTACAGACGTCACGAGAAAACTCATTGTAATTAACTCGGGAAACGTTAAAATGGATATTTTGGGCGTCTATACGTTGTTAGGTACATATGTACATGTGGTCGGGTCGAAAAAAAACTCAACATTCATTTGGGGGTAAGCAAAATGGAAATTAAGGCCGATTTTTGAGTGAAAATTTTTTCGCGAATACATACTTCCTTTTTTGTAAAAGGAAGTAAAAAGTGTGAAGCTTTAAGTTTAAAATTGTGCAATTTTTATTATTTCTTTAATGCTTTTATAAAATTTTCATAAACGAAACATTCTACGTTATAGCAACTTTAACGCGAAAAAAGAAAAAACCTTAACAAGATTCTATTATCATAACTTTCCACTACTCCGCTAAGGAACTGCGCAAATGCTTTTGCTAAAAAACTTTTCCTTTTCATTTTTCTCCTAAATTACATGCACTGAAGGAATTAAGAATTTTTCCTGCATAATTTCTTTTACTCAATTTTCTTACAAGCGTTTATGTTTTTCTTGTGAACACTTTTCTGTCTTCAAAAAGAAAACTTATTGGATTGAAGAAAACGCATTTTGGCTTTCTACAACTTTGTTTAATAAAAAAGAATTTCGGAAGGTTTCTTCTGGTATTTCAAAAGAAATTTTATTGTTTTACTTAAGAACTAAGCAGAGTGATCTAGTCTTTAATTTGCATAACACTTCAAAAGACAAATGAAGAAATGTGCTAAGAACAATATGAGTTGCATTATTTGCATTGTACTGCAGATCATAAATGTATAATTTTAGGAATTTAATAAATATCTTTGTGCTTTAAAATTAAAAATATATATAAACAATGTAACTAGGCACCAATTTGCAGGAAAACTGCATACAAGTGATACGGGGGTGACAAGAAATCCCTTTTTCAATGTAAAAATAGCAAGTTTATAGATGAAAAGAAACATGACACATGCTTTGTCGGATATATTTTCTTTAATAAACTCGCTATACTTTTACCTTGAAAAGGGGTTTCATGTACCCCGAAACACGTGCTTGCAATTTTCCTTTAATTTTTTCCTAATTATATTGTTTCATACTCTTTTACATAATTTATTTTGCTTTAAAAAATGAGTATACTAGCAAGGAATATAAAACTCTTTTAAAATGTTTTTAAATATTGTTTTCATATTACAATTTTCCATCGAAAGGAGAATATTTGCGAAGTTTGACTCCAAATCTTTCGCAGTATGCAATATATTTAAGTTGAATATTGTTAAACGGTCCTGTACGGTGCCGGCAAAAAATCTTTACATTTCGATGGCAATTAAAAACTTAAAATGCGAAATTCTTGTCAGGATTGTACTTGACATGCTGTAAGTGATTTGGTCAAATCACTTACCGCATGTAAAATTTTTAATTGCCAGCCAAATGTAAAGATTTTTTGTCGGCGCTGTATATTTTAAAAGGGACGTAGTTGGACTGATTTTTGGGGCAAAGGAGTCGCATTCGGAGACTTTGACAGTCTGAGTCGGTCGGTTTTCCTTCCAATTAGCAGCTCTGCCGAAGCTGTGGTGTTGGAGTTGATTGCTTTTTGGTAAAGGATTTGGAGTTGGAGAATTTAAATTTGTATAAGTCGGAGTCATTATTATTTCCCTCGAATCTACCGCTTTGCCAAGGCTGCGGAGTCGGAGTCGACTGCTTTGGGGTAAAGGAGTAGGAGTTGTCGGCTTTAAAGTTCCAGGCGTTGGAGTCGATCATTTTCCTTTCAATTCTACAGCTCTGCCAAAGTTACGGAGTAGGAGTCGGATTGATTTTGGAGCAAAGGAATCGCAATCGTTTAGTTTCTTTCCGACTTTGCAACCCCCTAAATTTTAATTTTATATCCAAAAAGACTGTCCGATGTCCATTTAGGGAACGTGATGGCAAGAAGTTAATATTACTGTATTTCCTTGCCTTTGTAATGACACAAACTTAGTTAATTTAAACTGTGCAACTGCTTTGTTGAGTAAAACCTTTGACAACTATTAAAATATTTTGCTGCAATGTGAATTTTGAGCATTTTTCTAGTCAGAAAATTGAATTAAATTTAAAGCTTTTTTTAAAACACCCAGATCTGTTCAAGGTCTGGCTTTAGCAAGCCTTTAATGCACGTGTTTACAGAACTTAAATTTTAATATTATATCTCTACAATACGTTTATATGATTATAGGGCATGAAAAATCAATATAGATGATAACTAAATACCAATGTATTCAACACTCCCTTGATGACTTTTATTTATCTTTATACTTGATTAAAAAATAATAATAAAAGAGTTTTTAATAGTCATCTACAAACAATTTTTTACCCGAAATGATCATTACTATACAACTTTTGGTCGATAACTTTTGTGTTGTTGTGATTCTTCCTAAGTTTATAAGGCTTTAATTAAATTCACGCTTAAGGGATGGTATTTATTTTCTTTTATTTTAATAATGTTTTTAGATAAAGTTTGTTTTTATTGATGACAAAAAAGATCAATATTTTTATACGAAAAAGGAGTCTTGTTTACTTGCAAATGATTTTTTTATTAAATTGACGTACCTTAAAACTTAATTGGTTTAATGTCCACGAGACATGATGCAAAAACTAATTTTTTTAGAGTTTGTTACGACACTTTTTTTTTCAGCTTAGTCAACTTCTAGTATTCTCTTCCTGGTAGTTATATTTTGAAGACATATTAAAAAAGCAAAATACTTTGCGTTTCATAAAAATGCCATGCTTAATAACGCGATTTCTTCAGTTTTTTTAACTGCGTAAGACAACATCACGTCAAAAAAAAAAAAAAAAAGTTTTTCCGCTACATTCCTTCAAAAGTTTTTCTGCTACATTCCTTGAGATTAAAAAAAAAAACTGTCATGGTTATTTTAAAACAAAAGTGCTGTTTTTCTAATTTTTTCTACATCTAAAATATATAGAAGGAAGTATAGGATTAGATTATTTTTTATATTCTCGAATTTGGTGAAATTTACACATTTTAAAGGGTGTTGAACCCATTTTGACCATTTTCGAAACATGCTTCGGTTGCATACCTATGCACACTTTATTCGACAGTCCTACTTTAAAATATTTTGCATTAAAACAAAATTTGGTACACTCTTGAATCTAAATATAAACTAATACTGATAAGTTTCTGGCGCAAATCACTCCAAAGAGTGCGGCTCAATAAATCGTTTTTCTCAGTAAGCATGACATCTATATATAAGGAAATAGTGTGAGGATTCTAACAAAAACTCGTACATAGGTAGGACTTCGTAAGAGCAAATGTCAATTAAAGTTTGTAGCCTACCACTCTAAAGGATTAGCTCATTTGAACGGTTTATTTTGCCATGCCTTCGGCTAAATCTTCAAGAGAAGTGCAAAGATTCAAACGAAAACTGGTATACAGGTAGACGCCAATAGAAACAGGTGAAGAGGATTAATTTTTTGTACAAATGAAGAAGGGAGGTTTGAGAAGGGTGGTCTAAAGTGACTATATTTCAAGAACTATTGCGATTTAAGCAAAATTTTGTGTATAGGAGGCGCAATCAAACGATTTTCTGATAAGATTGACTGTTATTTACCTTCATAATTTTCAGCAGTTTTGTGTTGTTATAGCTGTTGCCAAGACATGGAATCGTTTCAGGTTAGAAATAATAGTTCAAAAATTGAAGACTAGAAATGAAAAATGTCCGAAGTACCAAGAATTTTTTTTTAAAGAAAAAAGTCCTAAAGACGAAATTAACTTAAGTGGAGAGCATCCAAAGGACAAACTCCGGAAGTAATAGCTCAGTTTTGTTTTCGAAAGACCGCGCTGACTGCATATGCAACGCGATTCATTTTTCGGCTTTCCTGAAACATTTTCTTCTTTGAACTTAGGTTGTG
Organism: Uloborus diversus; assembly: GCF_026930045.1. Taxonomy (NCBI): domain Eukaryota; kingdom Metazoa; phylum Arthropoda; class Arachnida; order Araneae; family Uloboridae; genus Uloborus; species Uloborus diversus. Next base: position 130,394,593 of record NC_072737.1, on the reverse strand, counting down.
TTAAACTTCTAGTCCTCAATTATAAATAAAACCAAGACAACAAACAGGGATAAACTGTTTACCATAATTCTCTACATTTTGAAAACCGTCAAGACAGTAGGGGAGGGTGGCCCAAAGCGGGTAGGTTTTTGAAGAACGCTCAAAAATTGTAGTTTTTCTATTTTTATCGCAAAAATTTCGGTTTTATTTCCTAGCAGGGTTCTTGAACTTCAAAATAAAAAGTGATTTTTGTATTATTTCAAACCCAATATTTATTTATTTTCAAACTTTACAAATATTTGAAAAACCTGCTTTGCAATACCCAGGAGCCCAAAGCGGGTAAGCTTAACTAATTGTGATTTGGTACATTTGCCAATCAAATATGACATTATAGATGATTAAAATAGTTGACTAGCTACCTGTCTTTATTAAAAAAATGTAAAACAGTTGTACTTATCTAATTTAAAGTCAGCACATTTGTTTATAAAACATAAAAAAAAACTAATTAAATTAATAGACTAATAAATTGCAATCCTAAAAGTTATACTTATCCTATTGAAATAGAAGATCTAAGTCAGCACACGAGTCAAGAAATTATAAGTAAATATATGATTAAATCCAATACCTTTACCGAAAGGCACGTTTTTTTCAATAATTATTACCTTAAATTTAGAAAAGAAACAAACGAAATGACTATCGTAGTTCGTAAGTGGATGGTGTCAGAATAACGTAATATTATTGACAATCGAAAAAAAAGGGTGGTCTTCGACTTTTTTTACAAATGTATCATATTTTTGATTTTAAGCCTGGTTGCGCCATGCCACTTCACTGCTGCTTCGTTGGAACTGATTAAAACTCGGGGGTGTTCATGTAAACACGACATACGTAAGTATCGCCGCTTACATACCATGGGGCATACGACGACTTTCCAGCTTTGAACAACCTACCCGCTTTGAGCGACCTACCCGCTTTGAGCAACCTTCCCCTATATGTTGATAGTTGCGATAATACGTTATTACCTATCGTTTATATGATATATAATGATATATAAGTACAAACGTTTTCGTAATGGATATAGTATACCTATCACTTTTTAAAGCACTTTAAAAGTTTAACATGTACCTATGATCTTCTTCTTTTTTTTTTTTTTTTTTTTTGAAACAAATCTACATTTTAATGATTTTTTAAATATAACTTGGAAATACTTGTTTGAGAAAAATGAATTGCTTATATACTAAAACATGATTTAGCTAGGTAGAAAATACTAATATAGCCCTTTAAGTTCGCGAAATGCACAAATAAAATAAAACATATGTTTTTAAAAAAATCTCCCTTTAGTTTGAAGATATTCTACTCCGTGGGGAAGATTGCCAAATATGAATGATTATATGATCAATATTAAGAATGAAAAATGCTTTGCTTGGATCTGTAAAAGAAAAAAGGATAAATAAGTAAAAACACTTATATAAAGTAACGTTGATTTCTTTTTATGCTTCGGAGAGTTTTCATTTCTCAAGAGAAAACTCGATCAGTAGAAGTGGTGAACTAAATATTCTAACTTCTTTCTGTTGCCAATTTATATGCAAAAATGAAATTGATGCAAAATAATGCACAATTCTTTGTGAAGAACTTTGACAAAGCACTTTTTGATATTGGGATGCATGACGGAGTTTTCCTAGGCACACATTTTGATATTCATTTTAACAAATTTAGTTAAACATTTCCAAAAGATTCAGAGAAATTCGGTTAAACAACAAGTAGTTAGATTTAAATTTATACATTTTGTTTGATTCATATGTAGTTCTTCAAATTGCTCCATTTCTATGCTCCCCCCCTCTTCACAGAAACTATTTTCCTCTTTATTAATTTCTCTGCTAAAAAGGTTTTTAATTTCATTCACAGACGATGTTAAACATAAACGAACTTTATAGAAAATAGCCATGAAATTTTTCAAGTGTGTCATTCCATCTCAAATCAAAAAGGCATTCAACCTGGCCATCTTAGATTTTCGTGGAACTTTCAGAACTCTCACTCTTTAACATCTTAAATCTTACTAAAATTTCTATTAAATCTATTATTTACAATGATGAGCAATTAGTGATTAGTGTTTCACTTCATTTGCATTCCTGTAACAGTTCAAATAATAATGTTAGAAAGTGAAAGTCAAAATATAAAACTTAATCCATTTAAAGTCATCAACTCAGCATAGTTTTTTTTTTTTTTTTTTTTTGAGATCAAATTCATTTCTCCATGGCAATGTATTTTGCTTTGCTGTATCTTAAGCGCTATTTCATGTTCCTAAAACTTCAACTCAGCTGTTTTTTTTATTCAAATTCCTAAAGCTGGGCTTGGAAAGTGATGATTCTTGATAATTTTATTTCTTACAAAACTGGAAAGCATTGCGATTTTTTAAATCTGCTATTAACAAATATTGAAAGTATAAATAAAATCTTAAGCTTTTAAAATTTTCATAAAGAATACATAAGTTTATTTTATAATTTCATACATAAATACTTTGCAATTCACCCAGAACTCATTTTTAATCATTTTAAGTTTGGGGAAAAATGGAGTGGATTATTTTCGGTAACAGTACATTTCCTGTCAATTAAACAATTTCTAGCGTAAATTCTAACAAAAGTCTGCTATGAATATCTGAAAATAAACACCATTTTGGAAGTAAAAAAAATAATTTAGTTTTGGGCATCAATATTTGCTTTTATCCTTATTGGGATTATCTCTGGATAGATACTTCACTTAACAATGGAACAACAAGGGAGGGTGGGGCACAGTGAGACAAAAATTATAGAATTCAAGAAATTTGGAAACTTTGATTCTATAAGAGAGAATTTAAGGTGGGTTTTTAATGCATCAAAAGTATACAAACTTTTGAGACACAAAAAATTTCCTTACTACTTAAAATTTATGAGATAATATAAAAAAACGTGCTGATGTGTGCATCACATGACTTCCTTTTACTCCAATTTAATGTCATTTCTCCATTACTGGCAATTTTAATGTAATTCAATAGTTTACTCTCTAAGTATCACCGACAGTGGCCTATTTGAAACCAAATTTAAAAAAAAATCGCCAAATTTATCGCTAAGTTGGCGACAAAACTTGGCGACCAAAAGACTGGCGATATATCGCCAAGTGTCCGACAAATTATAACACCACTTGAGTTTACACCGAAGTTAACAATGGTAACCCCCCAAAAAGAGGCAAAATACTAATTTAGAAACACCCGAACGCAACCACAAGAGGAAGTGCACAACTAGACCCCACTAGGGGTCTACGTACCAAATTTCAACTTTCTGGGACAAGCCGTTCTTGAGTTATGCGACATACATCAGCACATACGCATGTACGCACATCCGCACATACACACATCCGTACATACAGACGTCACGAGAAAATTCGTTGTAATTAACTGATGAATCGTCATTAAGGATAGTTCGCGTGTCTACGTTCTTAGGCGCTTATCCACGTCTGATTGAGTCGAAAAATAAAACTCAATATTCATTAGGGGGATACGTAAAACGGAAATTAAAGTCTTTGTTTGAGTAAAAATTTTTACGCGAATACAATACATCCTTTTTTGCAAAAGGAACTAAAAAGAAACGTAAAATTTTGTCTTTGTGTACATCACGCATGAGGCACAGTGAGACAGCATATGGGACACAGTGAGACGCCGTACAAGGTACCGAGATAGAGCATATAGGGTTGAGTGAAACATACTATGGTCGACGTTTTAAATCAAAACTAAATTCTAATGAAACAAAGATTCAAGTTTCATCGTACATCCAAATAAATATGTAATTTTCAGACCTCAAAAAAGATTGATTTCGCTTTGTCTCATTTCTTTCTTAGGAGTTGTTATCAACAATTTAATAGTTTTATTCGGAACGGATACAACATCTGCTCAAGCTGGTGATTATGTATTTGTAAAAGATACATGAAAGAAAACCATTAAGATTTAAGTAGGTCTAATGTTGGAAGCTGATAATGCAAATTAAAAAATACTGTTAAATTTTCAAGAATGAATACAACTAGTGGCACTTTTTATTGGCATGGTGCAGATGATGTTGGAATAGTTGCGGAGGATGAAGCGATAATGGTTCTTCCTTAGCCAACTTTACATAGACGCAGTCATTTAGTGTTTCTATTTTCTTTTTCAAATTATAGTTTTGGCTAATTAACTCAAGTTGATCTTAATCAACTGTATTACGTTTATTAAACACACCAATATATGTAAAAGTAAAATATATACCTATAGGCTTTCAACAATTTTCACAAATGAAATTGTTTTGTTTTTCGTTTTAAAATTTTCCGTGATACATATTTAAAAGTCAGTTATTATCTCATAAATGGACGCATTTACGAAAAATAGTTCACATTAAAAATTCCATACTTTATCATGTAAGACCTATTACCCCATTTTAGATATGCTTGATTTAAATTTAAATAGAAGGGGGGTGACCCACGTACCTCCTGCATACGTGTTTTACTATTATATATATATATATATATATATATATATATATATATATATATATATATATATATATATATATATATATATATATATATATATATATATATATATATATATATATATATATATATATATATATATATATATATATATATATATATATATATATATATATATATATATATATATATATATATATATATATATATATATATACATAGGGTACGTTCACAGAAAAATACAGTCTAGATTATTATATAATAAAAGAAATATTTTATTTTCTTGGATAATACCAGACGCATAAGGCACAACCAAACCCGTCCGGACATAGCATAAAATTGTTAAATCATCTATACATTCCATATCGAGAAAAGAAACACTATGCCAATTAAATCAGTTTTCTTTCTAATGATAAAAATACTCTGAATGGAAAAAATTCATTTTATCTGTAATGCTCTTTTAATAATATCTTAAAACTCTATGAGCTCATTAAATGTCATGTGTCGTCGAAACACTTGAAACTACAGGGCACTTAAATTCTTTCAAAATGTTTTTTTTTTCTTTAGGCACTGCACCTGCATTGTAATGAAAAGGAATTTAAAAGAAAAATCGCATTACTGGAATTGACGAAGGATGGTAAAATTTAAAAGGTTTCTTATTTTGAAAGAGATTTTTCTTCCTTACTTATATAGGAGTTTCTTGTTCCACTATATCAGTTAACAGTGGGCGACCAAGTTATTAAGGGCACTACTCAAACTCTCGTATTTTCAAGTTTAAACTCCGTTTTTGAAGAAATAAACCACGAACCACATTTTTGTATTGCATTCTGCCTTGACCCCACTTAATACTTACGTAGCGTTAGCGTAAGCGAAATTCAGTGGAGTCATGATTCTAAACTGTTGCTGGTGTCATTATTATTGTTTTTAGAAGTGGCAACACTACAGCCTGCGTCATTTTACAAATACGGGTTACTCCTGTTTTAGTCTATAATGTGTAAAAACAGGTGATGTCCTGAGGTTATATTCTGAGGTGAGGTATTCTTAAGACCTTTTTACGAAAGTTTTGGTGGCTGCTGTAGTCAATATGTAAGTAATATACTTTAATAAATTTTTGTTACTGCTGGTTGTGGTTGAAGTTTAACTTTAAACTTTCCTTACTTGCTTTCAAATAGATTTCACTACTGTATTGGCTCTCTACTATGGCATATCAGTGCTTCGACGAATTAAACGTATCAAAAGTAAAACGAAGAAATATATAATTAATTTTTAAATAATGTCCTATACGATGTAAACCTGAAATCCTATACAAGGCTTTAGCTTTAGATTAATCTCTCTCAAGGCACGCATGCTTTTACCTAAAGCTAGGGCCTGTCACAGCTGACAGGATGTAGGCGTTTCATATAGAGTGTTTCATCCCCCCAATTCATGTAAATTATTCCATTAAATACTATAAACTAATAAATTCTGTTAAAGCAAAGGTAGAATGCGTAAATTTTAAAAACAGGTCAGAACATTTATAAATAAACGTTTTAAATTGAATATTAACGAAAATTACATAACTTTTTCTATAACGACAGATTTTATACCTTCGGTTTTGCAAAATTTTAATGAAATTTCGCATCCATTCTTCATGTAAAAAATAAATAAATACCTTAGCTGTACAAACTATTAGTAAAAAATAATAATAACGTCAGTTATATTGTGCTATCCGTATAGCAAAGTGCGTGGAAAATTGCCTTTAGAAAGATAGTTGTTCCTAATTATTTTTGGATGTATCAGTTCATTTAAATTTTGTCAGAGTATATTCTTACATTCGTGAAACGGAAAATTGTCGATATGGGGCAAGTTTTTCGATTTTTATGGGAACAAATCGGTTCACTTGCGTGTTACTGGAAAATTATACTGATTAAAGTAGTCAATTCAATTTCTGACTTAACATTGTTTAACTATAGTAGTCTCACTCTTTTTAGTTTCTTTATTCACATGGTTTTGTATTTTTATAACCTTATATTGTGAAAGAATGGTGTTGATTCATTAAAAAAAAGAGGGAGGAGAGAGACGAAGAACATTGCTACCGTATGATTTTTTTTTTTTTTTTTTTTTTTTGAGCAATCACGATTGCTTATTGTTCTCATTTAACTGTTTTGAATTCCCATCATTTTGTTTTCCCACCAGCACCACCGGCGCGTCGACCGGCCTCACGATGCTGCTTCTCTTGCGAAAACCGTCTCCAAGTTGCGTCCATACACTCGCATACACACACGCATGCCTACACACACACATACACACACACTCATGCCTGCGCACAGACACGAATACTCCTACACACACACGCCCATACACACACTTATGCCTGCTCACAGACACAAACACATATGCCTACATACACACACACACACGAACGCCTACACACACGCGCGCGCGTACACACAAAGCACTGCATACACAACACGCACATACATGTATACATACACACATACACACGTACACTTCATCAACTTTTACGTTAACAATTTATTAAATAAATGAAATGAGCCAACTTATCCCGCAGTCGGGGCAAATTGGGCCCAGGCGACTTGATCTCAATCCTTGCCTCTTAATTAATTCCTGCAGTTAGAATTTCTAAATTGTGCTATGAAAAGCTTACCCTGAAGGTATGTCGATAATTTTAACTTTAAATATTTCCTAAAAGTTTCACTATATTTTTTGTCATAGAAAAATGTGTGCAAACTAGCCCTGGTTTACAATAATGTTACATATCATGCAATGCATATCTTAATATTTTTGTCCGATTTAATAAGTATTGGCGTCGAAAACAAAAACATAATATTTTAAATTTGTTTTAAAAGCTGTAGTTTTATAATGATTAGTTCAAGTATAATGTCCTTAGCATTTATGTAACTTATCATCGTTAAAAACATAGTATAACATTCAGTGAACAGATAAAATTAGCCTTATCTCATAGTCACATCGTTTATGCTGCAAATCCCTAAGTTGACAAACGAACGAGAATTCCTCTCAGCTGCTGGGTCCGTTTTCCCCTAAATTAATCAAACTTTATTAAGCCTGAAAATTTTGATAGTAGTTATTTATTATTTGTTTCATCTATTATCAATTACTCTATCAGTGGTTATGTTTAAGATTATCATTTATTTTGGAACTTCAGTTTATTTGTTACTGGATAGAAAAATTTAATTCTTTTTACTCAATCAAATACTGTCTGACTACGGATTGTATGGAAAGACAAACATCCGTTTTACAGCCGGAAATGGACAAATCTACTATTTTTAGCGATGTCAGCTTTTGCAGAAACAGAGTCTCATTCAAATAAGCGGAATACACGCATCTAATTTTTACTTTTCCGCCTCATTCAGATAGATTCGTCTCATCTGGATGTTTGAAAATTCCATACAATCCGTGGTTGAACAGTATTGTTTTAGTTCTTCAGAGATTTTACCTTTTCATAAATATGTGTTTAAATAAAGAACTATCGGAAGTAGATAAGGGAAGACAGAGAGACTTGGCCATAATGACACGCTCCTCACCGATTGTCCAAACTTCAATCATGTTCGCAGCAACTACTTTGCCCACAACTTTAATTAATTATAAATGAAAAATTCCATATTATCCAGTAAAGTTATAGAAAGACCAGTTTTAGGCATTAAAACATCCGGTTTTAATGTGGAAACATAATTTCACTTCTTTAAATCTTGAAACTGCAGATTTAAATTTAGTTCCATTTATAAAATGTAACGAATTTAAATAAGAATTGATACAATTCAATTCCTGCTCTGAGAATCATTTAATGTAATTTCACGTCAACCAACATTTAATCTATTAATTAATGGAATACTGAAAGTTAGCCTTACTTCTCACGCGTCTTCTTGTACACAAAGCGCCAAAATTGAAAAACGATCAAAAATTCATATTAGTCCCATTGCTTTAAATGTGTAAACATAATTACAAATTTGCAAAAGCGTAGCATTTATTTCTGCAATAAAAAGATCATAAAAACAAATTACATGAAATAAAATATTTTGAAACCATTTCTAATTTAACGCTATGCGCACGTGACAGCAATGAATTCTTAAGCTGATTGGAGAAAAGAAAATTTCTGGAGATTTATACAAAAAAATAAATTGAATAAATTGGAGAAAAGAAATTTAAGCTGATTGGAGAAAAGAAAATTTCCTGAAGTCACATCAGGAAAAAGAGTGAAAGAATGAATGCTTCAAATTAGAAATGAGTAAATACAGTTTAGTTCGTAAATGATGCCAACTGGCACATTAAAAAATTTATTCAAGTTAAACATTATTATTAATTACTTTCTATTCGATATTTTTGCAGCAAATGTCATAAAAGTTAAAAAATGATGCAAAACTAAGGGATTCGTTCAGTTATTTGTTTGAAAACTTGTCTGGAGGCATTCTCCTGATTATTTACACAAGCAGCATTTCTTTCTTTGGAATTTGTTTGAAAACTTGTCTGGAAGCATTCTCCTGATTATTTACATGAGCAGCATTTCTTTCTTTGGAATGAAAATGTAGATCCTCAAAATTTTACAGTGACTAAAGAAGAGCGAATGAATTTTACAAGTTATTGTTTAATCTTTTAAACATCTTTTTTCTCTATCAAAAAGAAAACGTTGCCATGGTTTTTAAATTCTTTGATAACTTATTTATTTTGTCAAGCAACATAGTTTTTCGATATTGAATTTTGTGTTTTTAAATTATTTTTCTGCTTTGACATTCTTGCGTTAGTTGTGTTATTTTAAAAACTCTAAATGAACTGTAAAATCAGAAATAACAACGTCGAATAGCACAAATTGCAGATTGAAATTTATCTATTTTGCTTTATTCCTTTATGTATTTTGTATTATTCAATATGCATCATTAAGCTTCTCTATACAGAAACTATAAATTTTTTTATTAACTAGAAAGTCGCCCGTTAAGGTATGACGGGTGAAAATTGCTTCTACTTTTCTACATTTTAACGAAGCAACGGCCTGTTTAGTGATATTTTGATGGTTGAAATTTTAACCTTAACTCCTGTGATGAACCCTAAACTCCAGTAGATAGCGTTAATAGTTGACCACTTCTTCGTTTCTTCACTATCCTAAAATGACAGTCTTATCAGTCAAACAGTTCAGTGAGCCTTGTCAAAATAAAGCATTTCCCTCAGGGTTGGCCGGATTGGACCTAATTGGGTTGGACCCAATGGGTTTTTTTGAAAAAAAAGCATCTAAAAAAACCCATTATTTAACCCGCTTTTGGGTTTTTAAAATTTTCTGAGAAGTTTTTAAAAAAATTAAATAATTTAAATACTTTCACAATTTAAACTTCTTTTTTATTTGTTCTTCACCACAGACAATGGACATAAAAATGAATTTTGAACTTTAATAGTATTTGTTGTTACTTAACGGCATTAAAAAGTACTTCAAAGATTTTAAATAAATATATTTAACTTTTTTCTTTAACTGGTCAATAAATAACTCAAATTACGAGTATCTTGACTAAGTCCTGTCACGTCTGATTTTCTCAATATTTGTAGATAGTACAGAGGAAACTACTCTCGCTAAAAGGCTTTCATGTGAATTTTTTCTGCAAGCAAACACGTCACAAATCTAGAATAAACACACAAGGTATATTTTTTAGAAATTAACGGGTTTTACAAACGGTTAGACAGAAATTAGAATAGGATGTAAAGTATTTTCATTTTCTTATGAAAAAGTTAAATATTTCTTACTTTGTACACAGAAATAGAAAAACAGGCAACATAAAATTCAAAGAAATGTCTTGATTAAGCTGGAATTCAGTAAAAAGGGATTTAAACTACTTGAGGTTTCACAGCAGTTTTGCATAACAAAATGAAATACAATAAAATAAAATGCAAAAAAAAAAAAAAAAAAAATGTAGTAATTAAAAACGAGCATACCAAAAATAGATTTTATCACTCGAGAAGTAACTTTGCCTTAACTGTTGGTAATCATGGAAACTAAAAAATCTGAAACTTCACCATTCTTGGTTTTCGTCGTCTTTTATACTTTTCTTCAGAAAACGCTGAATTTTTCAGCCTTTTCAACCCCAAGACAATTTTTCTGCTTTGTCCATATACTTACGCTACAATATGCTGCAAGTACCCCACATTTTCCCTAAAAAAAGACAAAAAACCCCACATTTCTTTTTAAAAAACCCAGCTTCGGGTTTTTTGAGGTTTTGTTTTAAAAAACCCCTGGGTCCATGGGCTTTTTAAAAAAACCCGGGTTTTTGCCAACCCTGATTTACCTGCATATCAAACATTACCGAAAAATATTATCAAATTATCATGCCGTGGCGCTAGTTTTATTGTTGATGATGTCAGGAGCGTTACTTTATCATTCGTTATTATATATTAAGAATTTCCCTGGTAAAAACATTTAAATTTCATCCATAGACGATGTTAAAATTTTACGAACTTTGTAGAAGACATCTTTAAAATGCATCAAATGTCTCATTCCACCTCAAATCAACAAGGTGCATTGGGAACGGTGGCGGCATTCCTTGTAACGCTGAAACACGTTTCTGCAGTAATATGCATTTTGTGCTGTTTGTCGTTGCTCTTTCTTATTTTACTTTTTATGAACAAAGATATTTTCTTAACATTATGAATATTCTATGTTCAGAACAGTTTATTTTAAATGCAAAATTTTTAGTTATTTGTCAATGTGTAGTCTTTATGGTGCGCACTCTTTGTTTTGTTTACGTTTTTTCATTAATCTTTAAAGATATTTTCAATTATAAGGTAATTTCTTTATTTATTGCTGTTCTAATTTTCAATTACCTTACTTCTCAACACGTTCTATTATTTTTCTCTCAAAACCGCAGCTTTCCGCCATTTTTATTCCATTTATTTCTCACTGAGAAATGAAAGTAGAAGTGGTTTCCGGGTGAATTCTTCCTGAATACGCTTTTCAATTACTGAACCAAGCGCTCCTTTCAAAAGCTTTTCATTTTTCAAAAAACCTGATTTAGATCAATTTTCTATTTCTATACATATCAGTTTTTCTCTTTAAATGAGAGTTTCAAATAGGAGGCAACAAATGATTCTTTTTTTTCACCCCTCGCACTTAAGTATTTTCTTGCACTTCATTAGAGTAGTTTGCAAAGTTAACCACCTGTACGAGTAGAAAAAAATAAAAATTCAAAAAAGGAATGAACGGAATAGGTAAATAAGAAAATGAAGTTTTAAATTCGTCTCTGACAAGTTAAAGTTTTTGCAATCAAGAATTGCAGCTAGGTAATTACTCTGTGTTCTTAAGACTTATAATTTAACTTAGATTTCAATCTACGTTAACAGATTCTTTTTTCAAAACTGAAATGGGTTTGTTTCTTTCAGTCAAAAGTACTACTTTTAGTAACTGAAGTTGATAGAATGAGCAAAAAATAAGAAAATAATAACATGTATCCAGAAAATATTTTCATTTTCCCAACCGTCGTTTTAAAATTAATTTGCTTAAATGTCCGATTTTTCAAGCAAGGCGTGGTCTTTATGACGTCACAAGGGATGTACTTTGGCGCATTCCACTGGCGAGCTGAATATTACGCTCTACGCTTGCTATCAGCCATATCGTTGCCATTACATTTGAGTAAAGAAGTGAATTAAATATTGCGCTCTGCGCTAATGGCAACAGTGAATGGCAGTTCAACATTTGTGATGTCATGCGCAGAAGCGTAAAGAATAAAATTGAGACTTCGCACCGATTCAAGTATTTTTTTTAAATATTATTTAAAATATGGTCAAATCCTATGTTTTTAAACATGCTCAATCAGAAAAAAAAATACTTTTAAAACTTTGGAAACGACCCCATTAAAAAACTGTTACCAGGTTGCATATAAGCTACCTTTACTCCTGTTCGGTCATAGGAAAATTTCAGGCCCTCTCATTGACTTATTCGAGTGTCAATCAAAGCTTCAAAAATGTCATTGTAATGTTGCTAGTCGTCTTTCGCACTGTGTTTCTTGTTTATAATCTGCTAAATACGAATAAGCATTTGCAAATGATATCTTTAATTGAATGTTGCTGGCAAAAACAGCATTATTATTTCCAATCAATTTCTTTCTTTGCAAAACAAATGAAAGCTGCCTTTGAGCTACTATGCTTTGAAATAAAAATAGGTGGCGCCGTCTTTGGGCAAAAAATGCATGTTTTGCGACATTGTTATTGATTTAAATTGGAGTTATTTTAAAAATAATTCTCATGGTAAATTATTTTGTAGATGGATAAGAGCGAATTCTGCGATTTTTCATATTCTAATGATATTTAATGCAATTTAAACAGCTCTTCTTAAAGAAATGATTACCATTTTACTTAATAATAAATACTTCTAGTGAATAATTTAATACATAATAATTTCTAATGTAATTTTCTCTTGTGCCAATTTTTTTTAGCTAATTTCTATTGGGTATGAGTTAGCATTCAAGAATAAGACTTCCAATTGAATTTTGAGTGAGTCTGGCAAACATATCCTTCTTGTCTCCTTCTAATTTCATAACTCATAAAATAAAATAATGCTCTACTTTTTTTAAAAAAAACCCTGTAAAATATATAATTAAACGAATAAATAGCATTATCTTTAAGCAAAAAATGGCACTTTTGAAGAAGGAGCTATTGGAGTTTAATTTAACTCATTTGTCAACTAACTCTCAATGTAAGTTTTTTTTGAATTAAACAGCAAATTCTTTATCTTTTAATTTTCTTCATAATATTTAAAGATATGTAAAAAGGAATAGGTAATTTCAACTCTTGAATGAAATAATTGAAAATAACATTAAAAAGCAATGTTTCATAATGTAAAATTATTTATATATGTTATTTCAAGTCAAACTTTCAGAAATCGCACCGTTTGTTACCTTAAATTAATTTATTATTAATTTTAAAAAAATTATCACACACAGTTGATGAGGCAATTCAAGAGAATTTCATGCAGTTTCATTTACTATTTAACTTAAATACATTTGGGGGAAAAAAGTTTCACAAAATTCTAAAACTTGAAAACTCAACCATTTTTGAGACAATTTTGAAATCAATATATGACTTTTAATGTATTGTAATAAAAAATACAGCGAAATTTTTAGACTGGCCCATCAACAGAACTGCGGCTGTTAAATATTTTCAGCAAAATTAGCAAAAACGTTTTCCTTATTTTTTTGCTGTACTGCTGATAAGACCTTCGTGGTTTCTTGTATAGGTCTGAAACAATATGAATGTAATCTTTCAAATACATTAAATATCATACATTCATTGAAAAAATTTTAAAGTATTTAAAAAAAATTGAATTTAATGAAGGTAGAAGCCTTTCTTTTTTAAATACAGACATCTCAATTGTTTTAGTATTTTATAAAGAGTACACATCGACTATTTGTAATTTAATTAAGGATTATGAATTTAACCAGTGAAAACACGCATAAAGCAATCCAACCAATGAACGATAAGATAAACAAAATATAGACAAAAAAACAGATTAACATAAAAAAAATGGACAACCTGTTAGAAAGCTTTGTAAAGCTTTTGACCAATAACGATATGACATTTTGTTCAGCTGACTTAATCCAATAGTAGTGCGGGAACAGCTGATTCTTTTAAACATAATCTTTGAAGTAAAGGATTAGTTTTTTTTTTTTTTTTGGAAAGAAGGAAATTCTTCCAAAACAAAAAGGAACTTTTTCCAGATGCACTCACTACTTAATTAAAGGTCTTATTCTTGATTGCTAACTCATACCCAATAGAAATTAGCTGGAAAAAAATTGGCACAAGAGAAAATTATATAAGAAATTATTATGTATTAAATTATTCACTAGAAGTATTTATTATTAAGTTAGATGGTAATCATTTCTTTAAGAAGAGCTGTTTAAATTGCAATAAATATCATTAAGAATATGAAAAATTGCAGAATGCGCTCTTTTCCATCTACAAAATAATTTACCATGAGAATTTTTTTTAAATAACTTCAATTTAAATCAAAACAATGTCGTAAAACATGCATTTTTTGCCCAAAGATGGCGCCACCTATTTTTATTTCAAAGCATAGTAACTCAAAGGCAGCTTTCATTTGTTTTGCGAAGAATGAAATTGATTGGAAATAATAATGCTGTTTTTGCCAGCAACATTCAATTAAGATATCATTTGCAAATGCTTATTCGTATTTAGCAGATTACAAACAAGAAACACAGTGCGAAAGACGACTAGCAACATTACAATGGCGTCTTTGAAGCTTTGATTGACACTCGAATAAGCCAATGAGAGGGCCTGAAATTTTCCTATGACCGAACAGGAGTAAAGGTAGCTTATATGCTACCAGGTTATAGTTTCACATAAGCCTGGGATTGCCAAATTGGGTGCCGTGGCACACAGGGGTGCCGCGGCACCCCTGAGCACATTTCCATTGCACATTTCAGTCCCTCCTAAATAAGCGACTTTTTATGACAATAATTTTTGGTTCATTATTGTTTTTTGCTTAGTTTTATGAATAGCTATGATTACCAATTTTGTATAACTGAGCAATACCATAATTTTTAATAACTCCGTAACAGCCTATATTACCAAAGAAGACAGAAATTGGAAAATGTCGACTTTCGCCGGTGTTTCACCAGAAATATTCGGTCTTTCGCCGATTCCTTTCGTATGGGAATCTTAACCGGATAATGTCGAAACCTGGTATGTTTCGAACATTCATAATAATTTAGTATATAACAGAGATAACTAGGGTATCGTCAATTCAAATGTCAATAAGCAATAACAGTCACTTTATAAATTTATTCTTTAAAAAAATTCTTCAAAATTTATCAAACCTGGATTCACCGCATGGAAATCCAGCATGCTGACCACATAGCCAGCGAGCTTTTGTTACGGTAACTACTTGTATATAAACTCGGAAACACTTTGGAGCCTCTTTTCTCGGAATCTTCGCGCGAGTGCGCTTTATTGCTTTACTCTGTGGATTCTCACAAGGGATACAACTAATCTGCTGAATCTCATCCCAATCTGAATTTCCGAGACCGTAATATCTCCTTGTAAGTAAAAACAGAGTTCTAACAAAACTAAACGAACCAACTTTCCCATATACCAACACTACTTTTCTATTATCTAATCAATATTATCTAAATTTGACTGCAAATTATGCTAAACGTCCTTTTTAGCATTCTAAGTTTATTTCCACAAACTAAATATGATTCGCTCATCTGATGAAATATATACATATAAAACAAGCAAACATCATTTGAGGAAGAGAAAAAAGTTCAAACCATCAGAATTGGAGCAATAGGCTTCAAAAAAATGTCCTTCTGACAGAGTTTAATGTTCGCCAAAAATCAGCAATAGAATAACGGCGTCAGTCCCTTAAAATCCACATCAATATCGACCATCCTGAAATTAAGTTAACGACAAGTCTAAACATCCCGATTAGATTAAATGCAACAGTAAAAGTCTCCATCAAAGCAGCTAAAATCCTTGATTATCTTCTACCGGCAGTACAGAAAAAAAAATTATTAATAGCGGAAAAAAAAATGGAAAGAGGAAATATTTCCTCTATTGCAGGAAAATTTAAAATTGATTTTTACTTTCTTAAAAATGCTTATGACTAATTCCTGGATAATTTAGGTGCTTGAAGTTTTCGAACCCGAAGGAACTAAATCTTCTAAAATCTCTCATGCACAATCCGATAATGATTTCGGGTAGAAAGAGCCATTTATTTATCGATACTAAAGTTAAAATTCGAACAGTTCAGGTTTATTTTTAGCGTCCGCCCCCCCCCCCCCCCAATGACCCGTCCCGGATGTAGAAGTACCTCCCTGTCAAATTTTATGGGGATCCAACGTAAAATGTGAATTTGTGTGGGGAACATAAACATACGCACAGAAAAATATTCTGTTTTATTTATATGGATGATCAAGAACTAAAATTTACGGTTTTAACGTTATTTAAGAATAATCAAGTTAATGTCGATTTTGAGGAACAAGTGCTTTTTTTCCGCTGATGCGTTTTCGGTTAATAGTGTCCTTATTCAAAAGAGACTTTGTAGGGGTGCTGTGTTTTTAATCCCAATAGTTTTTTAATTTTTTAGTTTTTATTCTTTTTAAAGATATACTGTTAATATGTCGTTTGATATGGCTTTTATTTTCAAGGCACACTGTGCAACGAAGGGTGACGTCGCTAATATTGTAATAAAATTTAGGAACGAAGTCAATGTACACATATCAAGTAGTTAAAATCTGAGCCCAGTTTGAAAAGTAGTTTTTTTTTTCTGGAAACCATTTATGTAATTACTACAGCACTTAATTGCATTATTTTCTAATTTCAGTACTTTCTTAAGAACCTTAAAAAATACTTCATTTGAAGTATTTCTTAAGAACCTTAAAAAATACTTCATTTGAAGTATTTTTTAATGACATAAGTTCATATACTGGCTGTAGTTCATAAAATTCTCTTCGAATTTTGCTTCCTTTAATAAAACTGTATTTATTCAGACAGTAAAAAATAAAAGCAGACTAACAAACCCAGAGGTTTTTGTATGCATATCCTATTTACTTTTGCGCAGACGATCTTTTAAAAATAAAAACACGTTCAGAATCGCCTGAGTTGAAAACGTTGTGTACATTTCCTGTTAGCTCCATGCGTTTGACATCATTTCAAAAATGGAAAATGCAAGGTAAGGAGGACAAAATTTGAGATCCGAGCTTTAGAGATGGCAAATATTGATTTTGAATTTAATGCTGGGACAAACTATCTCTCTTTATTTTAAGATGTTTAGTTTTTGACGTCATCTTAACCCTCTTCCTTCAGAATAGTTTTTTTCTATTTGTTTCCCTTTTTTCTCCTTTTCACTTCTCTTTCTCAATAAGACGTTTTATAAGGAAGGATAATTTTCTGTGCCTTTAATTTTAATTGAGTAAACGTAAAACAAGACATCAATATTGGTTTTATAAGCTAAATAGCTTTTTTTAAGACTGCTGCATAAAAGCAGTATAACAATTTAGCAAAATAATATACTTCTCTTGATTAACTTTTTGATAATAGAGTAAAAAAACGCGTGATGATATGTTTTAAAGAATTATTTGTTCAAAATAGGATCAATTTAACTCAATAAAGCGTTTTGAACGGTCGCCCAATTTATCCATAGGTTTTTTTTAATTTGGTTTTGGGAATGTTCTTTAACAATTTTGTCGTGGTTTGTTGAATATCTCGAGCACCGTGGTAAATTGCAGTTCTCGGTTTCGAGAACAGAAAATAGATTTGTGTCCTCGATCATCCTCAGTACTCGCTTGATCTGTCACAATATGACTTTTAACTCGGAATATAACGGAAAACTACAATGAAAGGAGATTTTTATGATGATGTTCTAAACATTAAAGCAGTCGTGGCACAGGTGCTATATAAAAAATTCGAACTAAAAAAGTGTACTGATAAATTGGCTGATCGTTCAAACCATTCTATTGTGTTAATTTGACGCTATTTTGAATAAATATTAGTTTAAAACATGTTATCAAACTTATTTTACTCTACCATTAGTTCTGTTATTTTAAATTTAACACTTTGTATTTTTTCCTTTATAGCAATTTTATCCTTCCAAATTCATATGTTATAATTTAAAACAACTGAAATGTAATAGATCTTATTTTCATGATATTTCATAATATGACGGGTGCGAATTTCTCGACCATTCCATTCCAAATGTAGAAACAATTAACTCAGCGAGTAGAATTCTATCTCAAGCTATGATTGCAAAAAGCATAATTTGAACTCATGAATCAAAACTCAAATGAAGGCTGGGTGGTCTTCTTTTAAGTTCTTTTGTTTTATTTCCTTCGGTAAATACTTTAATTCCGCCATTGTATTAATTTATTCTTGCAAATAATTAAACCAGTTGTATAATTAATCTTCTATTTCACAACAAATCCATTTTAATATTTCCATATATTTCTGCGTAGCCATTCAATAACCCTATAACTGCTATGGCACCATTAATTGTTGAGCATTAGAGCCCAAATGGCATTCTGACTTGCAAACCGCTTCAACTGTTTAAATCTCATTACATATTAATTATTTGAGCCGAGAATCGTGCTTTAGTATGCTTCGCTAAAAGCGCTAGAATAATTTTGGAGCATAACTTTGATGTGCTCGGAGCATATCTGCTGTAAACATGCGGCTAAAGGTTTATGCATCAAAGTATAGATCGTCTTAAAATTATATGTTAAAATGCTTGAATGTTTTTATGAGCTGAAGTATAGTTTATATGTTTTATATGTCTTTTGTAATCTTCATTAGTATACATTTTCATTCCAGAAATTCTATGATTCATTGTAAAATCTTAATATTTTTTAATGTTTGGGTTACAAACCTAATCCTGACTTTGATAAATGTTGGTAATATTTCTCTTAATATAACATCTCTTTCGTGTGATACTAGTTTCGCTAAATAATACGATCTGTTTAGTGCGTATTTTTGGAATTTTTGTATCGTTGTTGAAACATAAATGTATTTTGAAGCAGATTTCATATTGACGTCTTGCTAATACAAGTTCGTAAAGGCAGAACAAAAGTTTGGGAAGCTCTGTATTCACCTGCTTAGATTTCTCTAAATACCAAGACTGCTCAAAATAAACACTGTTTCATGCTGCTTAGATTACACCAAAATTTCTCAACTTTTTAAGCTCTCTGCCTCCCCTCCGCCGTACATAGTCAATACAAGTAGTAAAATCTGAGTGGGCTGCTAGGCAAAACTCAAGAAGAAGCAACTTACGCTTGTTGTTGAACAAAACCTTGTGAAATTCATACACAGTATTTAATATATTACCGCACATTGAATCTTATTTTAGACACATGACTATTAGAACATGAAACGCTTCGCGTTTCCATGCTGCGGACCAGGCTTCGACTCCCGGGTTGATCACGATTTATATCCATAGATCTATCTCAGGTAGGTCAAGGAGTACATATATGAGGCAGTGAGAAGCAAAGAGATGTACAGGTACTGTCTGACCACGGATTGTATGGAAAGACAAACATCCGTTTTATATCCGGAAATGGACGAATCTATTATTTTTTAGCGATGCTAGCTTTTGCAGAAGCAGAGTCTCATTCAAATGAGCGGAATATGGCATCAAAGTTTTACTTTTCCCCCTCATTCAGACAGATTCGCCTTATCTGGACGTTTGAAAATTCCATACAATCCGTGGTTGGTCAGTAGTAATCAAAATAATGGAAACACCTGTGAATAAAAGTGACATTTTTGAATGTGCTTCGCAAGTAATAAAGAATAAAATTAGATATCTTTTTTTTTCTATAAATAGCAATGTACACATTCTGGTAGCATATGGTTGCCTAATTGAAGTTCTGGAAGGCTTGCATTTTTTTTCAAGCGCGTGAAATGTTGCACCTCTCAGATTTTAAAAGAGGCCAAATTCTTGGAGCGCGTCTAGTTGGAGCAAGTGTAACTGAAACATCTGAACTTTTTGGTGTTTATAAAGGTACAGTATCTAAAGTCATGACAGAATACGCACAGCACGGTAAGACAAGCTCGGCAAAGCAAAATAGTGGATGGAAAAAGAAGCTTAGTAAAAGAAACCGGCGGGTATTGAAGCGGATTGTAATGCCTAAAAAACGAACAATTGCACCAAAAGTGACCACAGTACTCAATTACCATCTGGATTCACCAGAGTGAGTGATTACAGTCAGAAAAACCCTTTATTAACAGAATATTAACGGCAGAGTAGCAATTCCCAACACCACACTTGTCTTAGTGTGTCCATTATTTTGATAACTACCTGTATATTACTACACATTGAATCTTATTTCGGACACATTACTATTAGATCATGATATGCTTCACGTTTCCATGCCGCGGACCAGGCTTCGACTCCCGGTTCATCACGATTTCTATCCGCAGATCTATCTCAGATAGGTCAAGGAGTACATATATGAGGCACTGAGAAGCAAAGAGACGTAAGTAGACTATTTAAAGTTTCAAGTAAATAGCATTTAAAGTTCTGATTCTAGATCGGCTTTCATTGCAAAAAAAAAATTCTAAATCTAAATATCGAGAAAAAAATATTTAAAATGTTATTAAAAAGAACTTTATCCCTTAATAATAACAAAAATAATTTTTGACTTGCAACAAAATGTTACAATATGAGCATCAATACTTGAAAACTGCTTGTATTACCGTATTCTTTGATTCTCAAAGGTAATTATTCCTTAACCGAACTAGACTACATGTGTTACTACATTGTTAAATTATTACTAGATAGGTGGCGCTAAAAGCAGAGTAAATATTTCATCATTTCCCTTTGCCCTACTATTTCACTTTGTCTCCTATAGATTAAATTAGTGTTAGTGTGTATTTCACATTTTGTTGTGTCAAAATCAAAATAAATTTTCTTTCGCTTTTCTCTCTGTTAATTCCCCCCCCCCCTCAGCATCCTTTTTTTTTATGATGTTCGCACCTTACCGTCACGAATATCACCACTCTTTAGAAGACTCACCCAATGACTTTAGAACCGCTATTTTAAGACGAAAAAGTAACAATATCAATTGAAATTACTAAACTTTGAAATCACAAGTACATACTTCTGAAGGGCTTTTATTCTCTTAAATAAAAAGAAATAGTGTCATCGATATTATAAAATTAGATTTATTGATTTTCAAGACTTTGCGTAATTTCCACGTAAGCATGTCAAGTTTTAACTAGTTTATATTCCTTACGTCCTTTGGAAGAGCTTTAGGGCTTGCTAAATAATTTACTGAAAGTTTCTATCAGCATAACGATCTAAAAAGACATTTAGGAAAAAGAAACAAATGCTTTCTACGTTAATGTTGCCGCTGGGTGTCTTTAGCTGTACTCGAGATATTTAACAATATCTATATCAGACAATGGCAACCATTTAAAGTAATACTATCCACCTTCTTTGGATAAAAATAAAAATCCATTAAAATTATTGCACCTATTAGAGATTTACAAAAAAATATATGACAGCATGCATCAACCAATTTACAGTACGTAGTTACAGTTAAATTTCCTTATTATTATTATTTATTTATTCATTTTGGTATTTTACTGTACAAAGTTTTGAATTTGCATGATGTTTGTTTCCCTCTAAAAGATATTTATTTACTGAAAAGATTGCATTGTGCATTTATATATTTGTACAGCGATAGTCAGAGTTAAAAGGACAACAGAAGAAAAATATTTCTGAAATGATTCAATGAAATTTATACTTGAAATGCCTTTTTATGTAGAAATCATTGTAGAATGCAGAACCTTTGAAAATATGAACTGTAAATGTTTTGACGTGATTAATTAAAAATGTCATTTTTAAAACTGGACAAAATTAAAAGGACAACGAGTGTTTTTCCCTGAATGATGTTGAACGTATCTTAACTTGAAATCCCATCTAATATGTCTTGATGTTTGTTTTTTGGAGAAAGCTCTTCTCTCTCTTATCATCATTGGCTTCATACAAACAGAAAAAGAAAATTTCCTATCTTTTCGTCTTTGTCGATCTTATTTGCCGGAATTTTTGAAACAACTCTAAATGACCGATCTCTAATCATTCAAACTTGTTGCGATTTGACGTACAGTACGTCTTTAAATTTTTCAAGCAACCACTTTTCTTTTCTCAAATTCTTTGCTTTTTGTACCTAGCGGGATGGTTGTAAAAATAGAATATGACTACCCCAATCGCTTACTAAGCAATTATATCGTTATGTAGCACAGTTTGCAGAACAAAAAACATGCAAATTTTGTTCTTTAGAACACACAAATCTAATTGCCCTTAGAATTTTGTCCAAATCATCCGGATGTCTAAACTCAAACTTCCTTCTACGAATAAGAAATTCCTTTGTATTTCCAATAAGAGTTATGAAAAAAGTTTCATTTTCAATGGGGTCGTTTCCAAAATTTCAAAAGTATTTTTTTTTTTTTTTTTGAAAGAGCATGCTTAAAAACATAGGATCTGACCATTTTTTAAATAATTTGTTTAAGTTTAATATTTTTAAAAAATTACTTAAATCGGTATGCTTTTATTGTTTATACTTCTGCCGATGACATCACAAATGATGAAATGCCATTCAGTGTTACCATTCAGAAGAGCAAAATATTTAATTTGCGTCTTTACTCATGTGTATTGGCAACGATATGGTTGAACGCAAGCGTAGAGCGCAATATTTAATTCGTTGCTTGATTATCATAACGTGGAAACGTGGTAGAAAGATGCGCCAAATTGCATCATTTATGACGTCATAAAGACCACGCCTTGTTTTTAAAATCGGACATTTTAAAATATTAATTAAAAATAACTGTTGGGAAAATGAAAGTATTTTCTGGGTCCATATTACTTTTTTTACTCATTCTATCAATTTCATTGACTAAAAGTAGTACTTTGACTGAAGGAAACCACCCCATTAGTTACTTGTCATAAAATTTGCAAAACTTTACCACCAATCGCAGTGAAGATTTGGATGTTTTTCCTTTTGTTTTTATAATTTTGACTACCACTGTAGTACCACCGAAGTAGTAATTAAACAACATGGCAAATATATTTTCGTTTAAAATCTCTTACCTCATACACGTACGAGTATTTCAGCTTTATAATGCGTCTTTCAATGCAAAAGAAGTGAGATTACGGATATCTTTCAGCCACTTCTTCTGCTTTGAAAAAGACGTTTCTTGTAACGCCGAAACACATTGTCAGCAGTTATTTGCAACTTCTGTTCAAGTAAACAATGTTATGTTATTTGAAATATTCTCATGAAGTTTACACAACCATAAATGCAGTGATGGTGTGTTTCAAAAGTGAGCTACGAAAAGCCAGCATTGTGTTACTGTTTTTCGTCATACAAAACGGGAATCTGAGCTCAAAAAGAGTATTCTACCCTAATTAAAGCAATTTGTGTAAATTCCATTTAAACGTGGAGGACAGAAAAACAAGAAAAGCGTTTCTTTTTTCATGCTACAGTATGTGTGATGTTCAGCTGTTTGTTCAATGCTTTGGGTGTATATAAATGGCTTTGCTTATGTTGCCCCTCTACCAAAAGCATTAGAAAAGTAAAAGGATAGCGCCACGTGGCAATGATGACCATTACCAAGAGACGATGGACGTTACCAAGACACACACACTAAAAAAAAAAAAAATTCTTATATCACCGTTTTAAAAATACTGCACTCGTATTACCACCTCTGGTTAACACAATTCCAAATTTTGATGAGATTATTTTTATGTAATCCTTATCGTTGTACTTGCAATGACTTTAGGATAGATTTTGGATAGAACGCTTCGAAAACGAATAAATCATTTGTAGTATCCTTGTACACTGTAAGAGTGTACACCCAAAACTGTTTTTGTACGGTTTATAGGGACCGCATAAAAAAAGTCTCACGTACAAAATAAACCAAAAACTTTCGAAATAACTCGGGTTATTTTTTAAAGGAAGTCAAAATAAACTGAGTGTTGATAGTTTTGCTGCATCGTGAGTCAAAATTTCCCGAAAAAAGAAATATTTGGGAGGTCACATTGACTTTAAATTGGGGTGCCCCGTGGTCACTTAAAGAGTCTACCTCGCATTCGTTTTATAAATTAGTTCGTCATTTGAGCCCCAATCTGATTGAAATCTTCATAAAAAACACAAAAAATAAATAAACATAAAAAAATCGCGCAAAAACCGCACGAAAAAAATTTGCACAAAGTACTTGTACAAAAAAACCGCACAAAAACAAGTTTGATTGTACATAGTTCTGTAACTTAAATTTTACATTATGTTATTAGTTTTTTTTTATTGACACATAAAGAATTCAATACCTATACACACGAAACGAATTAAAAAAAATCAAAATTTTCAGCCAGAAAATTAAAATTATTTTTTCACTTCAAAAATAAAAATGCTGGTTTTTCTTTCTTTTTTTTTTTCAATCAGAAAAATGAATTAGCTTATTATAGAAAACAATTTAAATTCACTTAAAACAATGTGCAAAATAAAAAATTTAATTCGAGACTTTTCCAACAAAGGGATAACATTTTCATTTAAAACAAGCAGATTTCGTTCTTATTCAAGAAGCTTTGTTTATCGACTTAAACCGTGTTTATGTTTTCGAAACTGTCCAAGATAAAGCTTTAAAATAGAGTTTTTTTTTTCATGCAGCCACGTTTTTTTTCCCCTCCAGGGAAAAAAGTATTATTTTAAATCTCTGTAAGGGAAAAAATCCTTTAAAGCAAAGCTCTATTCATATTTTAATTTTAAACTGTCAATCAGAAAGAACACGGTCGATTTGAAAATGAATTTACTCACAAAGTTTATTTTATCTTGTAAATCCGTGTTCTTATCTAAGAAAGATGATCCATCATATTGTTTCCAAGTTGCAAGAGTCTTGAAACTTTTGTACTTACCAAAATTGTTTTACACTTCATTGCTAAACATTTAATACTTATTTAAGTACGAACTGTTACAAATAAGTACGTGAAGAGTAACCTGGGACAATTTCTAATCATTACGTTTCTGTGGAAGAAACTATCACCTATTTTTTATTTTAACTCTGAAACCCCGAAACCAAATAAACAATTTTTTGCTCGTTAACATTGTTATATTTCTTTTATCTCGATATTTTTTTTTAATTTTGATGGTTCAAAAACTTTTTATTATATGAACTTATAGTACATCTTTCTTCGGTATAATTCTATAAAGAGCATGGCAAAAAATATTGTGTCAACTCACTGATTATGCGCACTAGGGTAGACCGAAATAAGGCGATTTTTTTTTTTTTTTTCAAAATCCATTTTTGGACACCTTGCAAAAGTTTAGTGAGTAAGTTAGCACTCACAAAAAATTCCTTTGATATTAAAAAATATCTAGCCATCTCTGTTAGACACTGAAAAACAGAAAAAAAAGAGAAAAGTGAATAAAATAGCAATAAGTATAAAGAACGAACGAATATTCATTTAGAAACGAAAGCACGAATTTAAGCATGTAACAATTTGAAGAATTTCCAAAATATGAACTAACGAAAACAAAGATCACTGAAAAAACCGTGCGCTTTATAAGTTAAATAGTACACACTCAAAAGAAAAAAAAAAGCTCTCTACTATGTTTCTTTAAGGATGCAAAAAGTAGAGTTTCCAAATGTTTAAACGACTTTAAACTCGTGTCTGCTCCGGAGAAGCCTTGATTCAAAAATTTCATTATGATTACTTTTATTATTGCTGTTGTTAGGGAACGAATTTTTGTAACAATGGGTTTTATATTCGCAACTTCAAAGCTCGAATATGCCATCTTGCGGTAAATACCAATACTAAAGAAAAAGGTAAAACATTCCATTCCACGAGTTTTCTTTGGGGTAAATTTCCGGCTTCAAGCAGTTTGTGGTGTAATGTAATTTCAGAAGAATAAAAAAGAAAGCTTCGCACAAATACGATGAAAAAGTACTGTCATTCACTAAACGTCAAAGCAAGTTATAAGTTATGGCATTTGTTTGTTTCATCATTTTTCATCCGCCATTAGACAGTGGCTTCTGCGCCCCCTATAATTTATTGAAGTTGCGAAATTAATTATTTAATGGGGAAATGATATGAAATTTACTGTTTTCCACCATACCTTTTTACAACTAAGTTTTTAAGGAATAAATTACAGACTAAGTTGCTCCCTCATAATGTATCTATCTATGGTGAAAAAATTGTTAAAATCCGTCCAGTAGTTTTGAAGTTTACCCCGGATATCCGGACAGAAATAGCAGCTTATGTATAAAGATGAGGATGCAATTCCTAAGAAAGCAATGTCATGCTTGCTCCAGAGAGGCCTTGTTTCAAAATTTACATTATGATTACTTTCAATATTGCTGTTGTTAGACAACGAATTTTCGAAACAATGCGTTTAATCTTCAATCGTTTGATGTGGAAATTAGATGACATTTAGTTTTCGATCACGACGTTCTTAAACTAAGTTTTTTAACATTAAATTATTACTTAAGTTGTTCCTCGATTATGTAGCTATCTATGGTGAAAAAATGGTTAAAATCCCTCCAGTAGTTTTTAAATTTACCTCGGACATCCGGACAGAGATTAGCCCTTTATGTATAAATATGAGGATGCAATTCCTAAGAAAG
This sequence comes from Uloborus diversus, assembly GCF_026930045.1. Lineage (NCBI taxonomy): Eukaryota > Metazoa > Arthropoda > Arachnida > Araneae > Uloboridae > Uloborus > Uloborus diversus. The sequence goes on along the minus strand of NC_072737.1, from coordinate 130,368,004 downwards.
CAATGGCATGCTTGCTCCAAAGAGGCCTTGTTTCAAAATTTACGTAATGATTACTTTTAATATTGCTGTTGTTAGGCAACGAATTTTCGAAACAATGTGTTTAATCTTTAATCATTTGATGTGGAAATTACATGATATTTACAGTTTTCGATCACGACGTTCTTAAACTAAGTTTTTTAGCAATAAATTATAGCCTAAGTTGTTCCCCGATTATGTAGCTATCTATGGTGAAAAAATGGTTAAAATCCCTCCAGTAGTTTTGAAGTTTACCCCGAACATCCGGACAGAGATTAGCCCTTTATGTATAAAGATATAAGGGGATCTATTTTTGAACTAATGTTTTCTACTACAGCCCAAAATAACAGTGTTAATCAATGAAAAGTAGACGGTTTCTCTAAACCTATAGAGAGACATGAATGAAAAAACTACTTAGGTACATTATATCACCTAAAGTTTCTTTGGGGGGAGAGGGGGGGTTAGATCTCTAGAATCGTGGTCGCCATTCACCAAAGGGCAACCATTTCACTGAAAATGGCTACATAAGAATCAAGTCTCGGTTGCAAAAAGTGGCGATCGCGCGTTTTTATTTATATCGCGTAACGACAACAAGCTTCCAATCCTATCTATGCTGTTATTCCATCTCGTTCAGCACATCAGTAGACCTCACCTAGACAACATTATTTGTAAAAAGTATATCTATTGAAATTTTGTGTGTTGTTTTTGTAGAGTATCAAAATCTTTCAATTTGTTGGTAATATTACTATAGGTTTCTTTTTCTGCGCTACTATTTTTTTTTAATGACTACCAAAAGTGCTAAAGTAGCTACCATTTTTTATGACTTTGGTTTCCAGTGACTACTATTCGGAATTGCTAGCCTATAGCTTTGGAAGGGGCGGGATGCACAAAGTAACTACGTTTTCATGTAGGGGTCCATGGTGACCCGATTTGAGAGTCGCTGCTTTATGATACATCATCACGTATTAGTCATTTGCTTCATCAAGATTTTATACCAATATTTTAACTCCACGCTTGGTCGGAGTTTCGGCAGTTACTCCCACTGCCCAGAAAACTTGGTTTTAAGATACAGTACCATTCCAATTGTATGGAATATGCACTTCAGTATCTCCATTTACAACCTTTGCCTCTTCAGAAGGTAAATTCTGACAGCGCTTTTAGTGAAAATCAAATTCTAAAGTTTTGCTAAATGTACAAGCACTTTTCATTCCGCTTCAGTAGCTATACGAATCTAGTCCTATTGAGCAATTTTTCTTCATTCTATGTCTTACGTTCGATATTGAAGTAATAAATCATCTTACTCCCTGCCGCACGAATTCGAAGAGTGAGCTATTTTGTCATCTCTTTACTACGATTTTAAATTTTCTTCGGACCAGAATTCTTTAATTGAGGCTGTGAGAAGCAAAGAAATGTCCGTGGACATTTTCAAGTTCTTCTTTATTTTTTATTTATTGATTAAAAGTATTGCACACTACATAACAAATCCAATTACAGGGCCAAATAACATAAAAATAGCAATTAAAACAAATTATACATTTAAAATATCCAAGCATCTAGACTTAAAATTATTAAATGACATGATGAAAATATCTAAATTACTCTAATAAATGTTTAAAAGTTTGTAAAATTTAAAAAGAACAGCGCGTACGACAAAAACTTTAGTAAAACTAGTTTAAAGGAGCGGCCCTAGGTAGGATTTCATTGGAAAAAAAAACCTTCTAAATCAAGCTGTATAACAGCACCTACCACTACTGTACTATCTCTTGCCCCAAGATAGAGGAGAGGTTCACCTGCCATTCGTACTGGTTATCTCCAAATTTTCAATTTTTGCGCTAATATCCATTTGCTTCTCACTTACTCAACTGATTTCCTAACGTAAGTTGTTTGCAGTGTGATGTTCAAATATAAAAATAAATCCCAATGTGGGTTACTTAACTTAATTCGCAAAGTAAAAATCTCGCTTGCTAGGGATTTCATTTAAACTTATAATTATAAAACTAATGCTTTCTTGAGCAAAAAATGATTAAATAAACACTCTGGCTCTGCTTTCAGAATATTTATAATAGCTAAAAACAGTTAAAAAAAAACTTTTGAGTTGAAAAAGACTTTTTACCACTTTGGGCTTACTACTTCTTTGGTTTAACAAAAATGAAAACGCACAAAACACATATAAAATCTGAATTTTAATTCTGAATGTACCAAAAAGGCTCAAATGTAAAATCATGAGGTAAATCAGATACAATTGTACTAACTACCAAACATATTTAAGTCGGTCGTCTAACTCTGATTTAAGTTTCAAACATTTTTTGAGTCTTCTTTGATAGGATTTTAAGAGTCTTCATTACTGGTCATTATATATTTCAATGTATTCGAGCCGTCATTTAGAGGAGTCTGGATTTAAGAAATCAATTTACTTATACGTAAGCGTGGTTGTTTTTAAATATTTATTTGTTTTGTAAAATGCAGTCGGATCTCGATAGCTCGAAGCTTATAACTCGAATATACCTTTATCTCGAAGTTTTCATTGGGTCCCAAACTTTTGAGATTGTTGCGGACTCTTCCCACAACTCTAACTACCAATAACTCGAGCGTTTTAGCTGGTCCCTTGGGACTTTGAGTTATCGAGAGTGACTGTATTGGGAATTGATTACATTTTTCTCCTCCCCCAGAGGGGGGGGGGGTAACTGGAAATGACAGGTTTAATTCCGAAATGGTACTTACTCTTAACAGTGTCAATCGGTAGACAGATCTTATGTAAATCGAGCCTGTACCCTTACCAAAGACCATATAGCTTCGCATAAGACTGGACACTCCCGTAGAGATCAATGCTTTCGCGTTTTCTCCCACTTCAATGAAAGTCGTTGAGCACATAAAAAAAACTTCACAGGCGTGTTGGCGATTGAATTTTGGAGGAAAAAATGTTTTATACTGTGTGCAGCGATTAATCGCCAAGTTCAGCCACTGTGCGTCGTGCGCCGTGTGCCGTGTTTGAATCAGTTCTTCTCCCCTCCCTCTGGCGAAGGGTGGTAATTATATGGGCATTTAAGCCTCAGAGAGGGTCATTAAGAAAAAATGAAAGCAAATAAAAAAGCAAAAGGAACACAGAAGTGTGTTGTATCAATAACAGACTGTTTACGAAGATGCAAAGATCTTTCTCATTTCTTTTTTTGCTGTTTTATTTATTTTTATTTTCCTTTTTTACTGCCTATTTATTTTTATTTAATTCATTGACTTTGTATTTATTTACTTTGTGAAGCGAATGCAGAGATGTATTTTCATTTTTGTCACAATTTTTTAACTTATAAATTTTATAATTTCTCTATTCACATTATAATTTTTATTTTTTTCATGTCAACAAATCTTGTATTACATTACAATTAAGTTCAAGATGTCAAACTAGCAGAAAGAAAAAGATGAAAATATAATGTATTTAAGTTAAGGAAAAAGTGTTTGAACACAACGTGGGCTTATAATCTGCCGACGGTTAGAAAAGGGTTATGATCCCCATGACTCTCCCCTCGTATCCCCTTGTTTAATACCGAATATTGATCGCGTCAGGGCCGGATTTAGAAGAGGGAAGGCGGAGCAACTGCCCCGGGGCCTCCACAGCAAAGGGGCCCCCACAATAAAATTTTTACAAAATATCCTTTTTTTTTGGTATTTCTACTAAGAATGATTGCACAAGATAATATTATTATGGATATATCAGAAGGGGGGGGGGCTCCACTCCTTCGTTGTCCCGGGGCCTCCACACTTCCAAATCCGGCCCTGGATCGCGTGAATAACAAATAATTTAAAAATAGAATGGCTAAGTATTTTGTATTCAGTTCAGATAAAATTATCGACGAAACTAAAGTATTATTAATGCATATTTTTTAATTTTTCGCTAATATTTTAGGTATTTTGAAGAGTATTTGCTGTTAATGATTTTTTTAATGCACATTACACGACTCTATTCATAAGCTTCTTGTACTTACTATTAAGGAAACGTGTTCTATCACGTGTTTTATCCTTCCAGCTGGTTTCCAAGTGTAGCAGGAAAACAATGTTTTAAATGGGGTGGTTTCCTTCAGTCAAAAATACTACTTTTAGTCATTGAAATGGATAGAATGAGCGAAAAAAAAACATGGACCCAAAAAATACTTTCATTTTCCCAACAGTTATTTTTTAATTAATTTTTTTAAATGCCAGATTTTACAAACGAGGCGTGGTCTAGATGACATCACAAATGATGCACTTTTCCGCATCTTTCTTCGCGTTTCCACGTTCTGATAGTCAAGCAGCGAATTAAAATTGTGCTCTTCGCTTGTTGTCAATCATATCGTTGCCAACACACGTAAGTAAAGATGCGAATTAAATATTATCCACTGTAAATGGCAACATTGAATGGCATTTCATCATTTGCGATGTCACACGACAGAAACGTAAACAATGAAAGCAGACCGATTTAAGTAATTTTTTAAAAATATTAAACTTAAACAAATTATTTAAAAAATGATCAGATCCAATGTTTTCAAGTATGCTCTTTCAGAAAAAAATGCTTTTAAAATTTTGGAAACGACCCCATTATAATTATTTCTGAAATCCCTAGTTACTTACGGTTCCTTATTTTCCTTCTGTTTATGTTTAATTCCTTACATTCAGTCGAAGCGTATTTCAGATGTTTAATAGACAGCTATTAGATTTTTTTTTTCCCTCCTTCCATGGCATGGGATTCAAGAATACTTACACAACAAAGTTTAATAAATTAATTCCGTTCTTTAATGTTATACCCTTTGACTTGGCGAAGGTTTTTCAAAAAATAAATAAAAATCATTACAAAATACTAATAATTATCATTAAAAGTATCAAACTTAAAAAGTTTTTATACATCTCATTAAATTAGGGTAGATAAAGCAATACAAATAGTTTAGTTCTCATTCTCCATCTGTCCCAGCGCCTATACGTTGCTATCTGAGCCGTACAATTTTGCATTCTACTATAACAGGAAACGTAAATATGATTCCTCCCATTACTTGGCCTACCTTTCATGAGTTATTTTTATTATTTTCACGGGAATGCGTTTTTGATGTATTAATCTTGTTACATTGCACGTTTCAGCATTTTAAAATTTGAATTGATTTCCAAGAAGAAAATTTAAATTCCAGGATAAAATGATTAAAAAAAAAAAAATCCATAAAGCATAAATTATTCAAAAAGAATGTGAGCAAGTATTTTAATGTCTGAAATTTTTATAGATATAACGATAAATTATTTAAAGCAGTGACTATTGCTTATTCCAAGGGACAACAAGTTCTATGTTTACTCGATTATCAGTATTAAAATGTGTTATCCTAAACTTTATATCTTCCGCTCATGTTTACCGTCATTGGAAAAGTTTTTTGTGCATTTTGCATTCAAAAATCTTTTTATTTTCACTTTTTATGTTTCGCAGAAAAAGACTTCGGAAAGTAAGAATTTTCCCTTTTGTGCCTGTTGTTATTCCTAAAACGATTCTAAGTTTACACTCGGTAATTTCTATTTCCTTTGTTATAAAGCAAACTCATGATAGTTTGCGATGCTTTAGAAATTTTGCTGCTAATTTCACATTGGAGTTTTTCGAGCTTTACTGCAACCGCGTTGAATGACTGAAAATCGATTACCTTTTAAAATATCAACTGATACTCTGGCCACCTTTGGACACCTTTCACTTAAAATTAAATGATTTAAGACACGCTACTTCAAGAACTATGCAATTAAAACACAACTTTAGGTCACGTTACAATTTTACATAAAAATTATTTTACATTTGAAACAGAGCTGCTAACCTGGCAAATGGTACAACAGACCTTAAAATCGTTAAAATAGCGTAAAAAGCTGTTGAAATTGTAGTCTTCTTAACGTTTGTCAAGCATTTCTTGTCAAGCATTTCATTAGCGTTGCGTCCTACGAAGCGTTTAAACTTCGTCAACACTGAGCAATATTCCTCACAATCGTTCCATCTAATTAAGACTTCTACCGTGTGCAGGTAAGCGGCAGTATCCTCCGCATTTTCACGTTATATCGTTGCCAATACACGTGAATAAAGATGCGAATTAAGTGTTTAGCTCTGTGAATGGCAACGCCGAATGGCTTCATCATTTGTGATGTCATCTGGCAGAAGCTTAAATAATGAAAGCGCACCGATTTAAGCTTTTTTTTAATATTAAACTTAAACAAATTAGTTTAAAAATAGTTGGATCCTACGTTTTTAAGCATGCTCTTCCAGAAAAAAATACTTTTAAAATTTTGGAAACGACCCCATTGTTGAACTTATAAGTTTTATTTTTCTAATCACATTTTGTAATATAATACATGACGACAAGTCATGTATTAAATTGCAGTTAAGTTACAATTACAATAAAGATGAGAAAGTAGCATAATGAAAAATAGGGAAACATAATGTATTTAAGTTAGCTAAAAAGTGTTTGAGCAAAACGTGGGCTTATAATCTGTCGACAGTTTGGGAAGGGTCATGACCCCCATGACCCTCTTCTTGTACACCCCTGTTAAATACCAAATATCAATCGCGTGAATAACAAATAGTTTAAAAATAGAATGGCTAAGTATTTTGTATTCAGTTCAGATAAAATTATCGACGAAACTAAAGTATTATTAATGCATATTTTTTAATTTTTCGCTAATATTTTAGGTATTTTTGATGCATATTTGTTAGAATACGTTAATGATTTTTTTAATGCATATAACACGACTTACTTCGTAAGATTCTTGTGCTTACTATTAAGAAATCGTGTTCTATTGCGTGCTTTATCTTTCCAACAGGTTTCTAAGTACAACTGGAAAAAACAATGTTTTAAATAATAATTATTTCTGAAATCCGCAGTTACATATGGTTCTTTATTTTCCTTCTATTTATGTTTAATTTCTTACATTCAGTCGAATCGGATCTTTAATCGACAACCAATTGATTTTTTTTCTTATTCCTCCTTTCATGGCATAGAATTCAAGGATACCTTCATTATAAAGTTTAGTAACCTAATTCCGTTCTTTCATGTTATGTCCTATGACTTGGCGAAGGTTTTTCAAAAAATAAATAAAAAGTGAAACAAAATACTAATAATAATCATTAAAATTATCAAACTGCTGTTGTTATAAATCTCATTAAATTAGGATACATAAAGCAATAGAAATAGATTTTTTTCTCATTCTCCATCCATCCCAGCGCCCAAGCGTTGGTATCTGAGCCGTAGAAATGTTGCATTCTACTGTAACAGTAAACGTAGATATAATTCCTCGCTTTATTTAGCCTACCTTTCATGAGTTATTTTTATTTGCAACTGTACAGTTAAGAAACTTTGTTCATCGGCTCTTTGGGACAAATGCAACACTTATACTGCTGAAAAGTATGAAACGAATCTCACAGGAATGCGTTTTTAACGAACTAATCTTGTTACAACAGGTATTTCAGCATTTTAATATTTGAATTAATTTCGAAGAAAAAAATTTCATTTTCAGGATAAAATGATAAAAAACAAAATAATAAATAAATAAAGCATATGTTATAGGAATAAATGATTCAAAAAGAACGTGAGCGAGTACTTAAATGTTTCAATTTTTTATATTATACAAAGATAAATTATTTAAAACGGTGACTACTGCTTATTCAAGGGGACTATAAATTCTATATTTACCGGATTATCAGTATTCAAATGTGTTATTCCGAACTTTATGTATTTCGCTCACTCCTAAAAGAATTTGACCATCAACCCCCCCCCCCCCCCTAGAAATCCGGAACGTTTTGTAGCGTAAAACAGAAGAAAGTTTTTCTTTTTTTTTTAATTTCTCATGTCAGTAAAGGAAAAGAGACAATTTTTTTTAATTCTGAATTTTGAAACTATGAAACAAGTGAAAATTTGAAGAAACACAGAAAAAGCAATTCTAGTTCTCATTAACTACAAAGCATATTTGAAATTTAGACCCTTAAATAGGACTTTCTGCTATCTTTCCAAATTCAATTTTGGGTCGTCCAGGGTCAAGGCAGGTAGGTCCCTTATCAGTTTGGTAGACTTTCCCTCCTCCAGGAGCGTGCACAGAAATTTCGGGGCCCGTCACAAATGACTTTTTCGGGCCCCTCTCCATATTGTTTACCCGTATTTTCACCCCTAGTCATAAAAATATTGGGCCCTCTTCAGGCTCGGACCAACAGGTGTTCCTTCTCCCCCCTGTGAACGCCCCTGCCTCCCCCCCCCCCAAACTCTTATAAAACTTACACTGCACCGATTTCGAGCCGGGGACTCTCCAAGGACCGGGCCCCAAGTTTCTGATTAGGCTATTATCTGGTTACCAAGATGTGCCAAATTCAGCTCCTTGATACATTCTGAGTAAAAAATGTAAAAATCATGATTCTCGCGTTTTTGCAGCACATTTTTCCAAGATGATTTTTTGTGACTGATGTGTTGCTATTTTTTTAATATCGGATTCAGTAGTTTGGAAGTTCCTCTGCTATTCCACCACATGGGATTTCAATTCGACACAGGCTCTTAACTTGACAATGTTCTTATGGGATGAGAACACCTAAGAAGTTTTTTTGTGAAGGAAGTAAATTAGTGTGGTCGACGATAAGAGTTTATAGATTCTTTTGTGTGAAGCCCAGGGTAGGAAAAACTCTTCTGTCCCTGCTTCTGCGCTGTTTTCGGCTGCGAAGGAGAAAGGACAATAATAGGAGATAACAAAGAAAAATTGGTGACAATGAGGCAGATAAGCAAAGCTGTGGACAAACGCGGGAAGATTTCACGCAAACGGCTACTGCACTTTGAAATACTGATTTATACCCTGAAGATGAACTCAATCCTTTGAAATTTGAATGCAAGGCAGTTCGGTATGGAGTTAATGTTAGCAAGCGTAAGTATAGAATTATGAAAATAGTTTTGAAAATCTTGTGATTAAAAAAAAAAAAAAAAAAGTAGGTTTCATCCACAATTACGGGGTTGCGTGACATGAAATTTTTCAAAATGTTAACTGAAATTTTAAACTTAAAAATATGTTTTTCCAAATTAGATTTATCAACAAATTAATTAACATTTACGCAATTCATGTACATACGTGTGCGTGTGTTTTCCTTTCAAATTTCACGAAATCGTAATTCTAAGCGAAGGAAATTTTTCAAATTGAAGTCGTAAAGTGCGAAAAAATGCCAAAGCAAGCCATCTTTTGTAACAAAGTATAGAAATTCGAAACACTCTTCCTGGCATTCATTTGAATTTTGAGGTCTTGAATTCAAATTACGGCCGCGATAAAAACCATTAGTAGAAACAAGAAATCCAATGAGCAGGGTCTCAAACTAACCCCCACACTCCCTTAGTTCTATTTTTACTATTTTTTCTAAAAAAAAGTCTATGAAATAGTTTTAAAAAATCAAAAATTTTTTGGGAATAACGTTTTGAAATTTCCATCCCGTTCGCTGTTGCGCCCCTGGAGAGAGTTACTCCGGCCAATCCCTATTTACGCCACTGTTTACAAAGATTACTTTCACAAATTTCTCAAATGTAAACTATATTATTATACACAGGTATACCATGATTATATCAGGAAACCCATAATTTATGGAGCCGTCTCATATTTTGGCGCCCGGGATGATCCCCCCGCTTGCTCTCCTCTTCGCTGTACTATTTTGCAGAAGTTGATAAGGTTTAAAAAACTTCTCAGTCATCGACTACATTACTTAAAATTTTTTATCTCGCAAGATTTCCCTTCAATTTTCACTGTGAAGTGGGCGACAAATTCGTTAGATTGAATGAATTTACAATTATTTTTTAAATTCTCACTCCTGTTAATTTTGTACTAGGGGGCTCCACTCCCTGCTCGTTTTGTTCGCCAACCTCCGCTCGCCACTTGTGGCGCGTAACGATTGGTAATTTTAATGCTTACTCCTTGGTGTCCTCGGGACATACAGGGTTCATGATATTCTCAAGACTGGATGTTGAAAGCCCAAAGCGGAATGGCTTTCTCTGGATGTTCGATATCCAACGAGACCAGTTTTGACCTGAGACATTCCTAATCCAGAGGAGATTGGGTTAAAAGACACACAGACAAATGCGTGTTTACCTAAAAATTTATTTCTCGTTAAAAAAAAAATGTCTACAAAACTGATTCATTTTAAATCTTAATGTAACTTTCTTGAATTTTTAGATCTCTTCTATTTCAATTTATTTTTCTTTTACTTTGTATATTAATTGGGTTAAAAAAAACGAACTATAAGTCAAATAAATACTTATGTGCAAAAAGTAAAATGAGAAATAACAACGCCAAATAGCACACTTTGCAGATTACTGCAGATACGTGTTTCGGCGTTACAAATGAATGTCCTTTTCAATGCAAAAGAAATGAGCTTATGTTTGAAAAAACATCGGAGAAATGGTTAGGTTTCTTTTGTCGGGTGTCTTTTCAACCAAAAGCTCATTTCTTTTGCATTGAGAAAGCCGTCCATTGTAACGCCGAAACACGAGTCTGCAGTAATCTGCAATTCAGTCTGTTTGACGTGGTTATTTAATTTTCACAAACAAATGGGGTGGTTTCCTTCAGTCAAAAGTAGTACTTGTAGTCACTAAAATCGATAGAATAAGCAAAAACCATAACTTGGACCCAGAAAATACTTTCATTTTCCCAACACTTATTTTTTAATTATTTTTTTTAAATGTCCGATTTTTCAAACAAGGCGTGGTTTTAATGGCGTCACAAATGATGCAGTTTGCCGCATCTTTCACAACGTTTCCACGTTGTGATAATCAAGAAGCGAATTAAAATTGCGCTCTATGCTTGCCATCAACCATATCGTTGCCAATACACGTGAGTAAAGATTTTTGTTTAAAATATATTTTGATATTTGATCTATTACTGCATCTTTTTTTTTTTTTTGGCACAGTTTGATTTGATCAAGAAGAAAAAATTTGAACTTAAAATTAAAAAATTCTTAGTAGTTCACAACATCATTTTTTTTTTCTTTTTTCTTTCTTTTTTTTTTTTTTGTTTGTTCGCAAAAACTTAAAGCATTAATAAGAAAAAGCGTTGGAATTAAAGGGGCGTGTAGAAAAATTATTTTGTTTAGTTTTAGTTTTTGACAGCCCACTCCAAACGTATTTGTACTTGAGACTTTCTATGGCATTATGAAGAACACATCGCCGCTTAATCAGCGTCCCGTTAAATAGATTTTCAAAAGAATGGGAAGAGGATGTAAATTGAGTTTCAAGATTCCGTAGATAACATCTGGAATCAATTAGGTTTTGTTATCACTGTCGCGGGAACTGAAACCGGTGGTTAGTATCCCCGTCCTTTCTCCCCACTTTTTCTAAGAATTCTTAGTGTTGTAACCTTTACGCCAATTCCAAGAATCTCCAGTTCAACTTGGCGGCTATAGCTCTGAATGTCAGTTTTTTTCAAGCACCAGTTTTCATTCTACTTACGCTTGTTTTCCTTGCCATGCGTAAAAACCGGTCGTCGAGTGTCCAATCTTCACTAGTTCTATTATCTTTGCCCTTACTACGCATTAGTTTTATTTGACATTTCATTACAAAAAAGTACCCGTTCACTACTTAAGAAACACTTAAATAATTTTGAAAATAAATTATTAATATTTTAGCATTTTGTATTTTGTTTAGTATGAAATACATGCTTCAAAATGTTTTCATTTCTCAATTCATCGTTTTAACAATACAGCAACACTGTAGGTGCACATACACTTCAATAAAAATAAACATTCTCTGTTATGAATAACCATTTACTTGTTCTTCCATCCTGATATTTATACTTCCAATCCGAATCCTGACAAATGTTCAAAAATGCTGACGTATTCATGGTGGCTTACGTCAAAGAATGCAAAAAAAGAAACTAAATGCAATTACCGTTGCTGAAACTGGCAAACAGAAGCTAACACAAAAATTCTAATCTCCTTTGAGAGATGCATATTTATTTTACTTCAAGGGAAGAATCCATTGTTGCCATGGCTGTAACAAAAGGATTGATCATTAGAGTCTCTGTGTATTATGCTTAGTATGGTTGGAATAAAAGTTTCATTAGTGTTGAATATATGTTCTGTGGAAATGATAGCTCGAGTGATGGGATGAAAGGAAAAAATATGTTTAATGTATTTTTACTAGATTAAGTCTCCGGCTATATAGGAAAATGATAAATGGTGAAGAATTATCCCTTAAGCTGAAGTTTTTTAGTCTTAACTATATTTTATATCGTACACCTTTAACGTTTAAATACATTTCAAGACTTTTATATTATTTTCGATTTGTTTGTTGAGGATTTATTTCTTTTTGGTATGATGAGAGTGTAAGTTAATAATGCAAAAATGTGCAAAGTGAACGAATCGAACGCGTAAGAACTAGAAACTTTATTTTCTAATTACTTATGTATTTTTTAATTTTTTTTCTTTATTATTATTTTATAGCTTATGAAGTTTTAACCTTGGAGCAGGAATATATTTTTTTTCATTGGACAAAGGTAAAATAAAATATTTTTCTAATGTAATGTTTTATATTTGATCATTTAAAATATTTTTGATCAAATAAATGAGTAAATACAAGAAAGAATGAAGAAATAAAAAGGAAATAAAAGAATAAACGAAAAAATAATAAATGAGTCAGTAAAGTAAAGAATGAATAAGAAAATAAGTGAAATAATGAATAAATACTGGAAACGTTAAATGAAGGAATATAAATGAACTATTTAATAGATGAATACGTAACTGATTTCATGAAAGACTGAATAAGTAAACGAAATTAACTACTATATTTCACTTTGCCCCATCCGTTTTGTCCCGCATGGCTTGCTTTTATACAAAGCATTAACAATACTATGAAACTTAATATTAAACAACTAAATGCTGTACTGAACATTGGTAGGTCTCAATTAATACTTGAAATTTTAATAACAAGAAGTTTATCACATTATAATAACGAATATAATTTTTGACGTCCAACAACATTTTACAGCATGAGTATCAATTTTTGAAAATTGTCCGTATTATTATATTCTTTTATTTTGAGAGGAAATTTTTTCTTAACTAGAATAGACTACTTGTGTTATTACATAGTTAAAATATTACTAGAAAGGTGGCGCTAAAAGCACAGCAAATATTTCACCATTTCATATTGTCCCGCTATTTCACTTTGCTCTACATTCCTCTACTTATTTCTGCAATCCAAATAATTTTCTTTAATTGTAAAAATAATTAATTAATATGTTTTAACTGTTTAGAAAAACCGTCTGCTTTTATTTTCTTAGTTTTTATGGAATTATGTTCAGTAAATTATTAAAATACTGCTGTTACAACGCTCTTTCGATAGTGCTTAATTTCGGGAAAATGTCTAATTTCGCGTTTTGAGCAAGGAAGGGAAACTTACTTCCCCCCTTTAAAATGTTTCTAAGCTGGTTTATGTTAGGCTACATGCTGTTTTTGAATCTGCCAAAAATATGAAGAGATCTTGAAAAAAAATACCTTACACAAAGTTGACATTAACTGTAAATATACAGGTGAAGCGAATGACCTTATAAATATTTTCATCGGGCAGAATCGTCCAGGTACCGTTGGTATTTAAAAGAAACTAGCTGCGTCGCCCGGCTTTGCCCAGTATACTTCGAAAATTAAAGTTATGTCAAGTGACACGTGTTCAACAATTAGGCTTGAACAAAAAAAAAAAAAAAAAAAAAATCAGTAAAACTTTGCGGCAGATTTCGGAAAAATAACCAAAAAAGAAACATTTTAAATCCTTTGATTTCAGGAAAAGCCTCAAAACAGAAACTGGAATTTTATTTAATCATATTTGAGAAAAAAAATGGCAACAGTTCTTTCTTTTCAATGATTTTCTTCACGCTACAAATTTTTAATAAAAGCATTGTTACGGAAAGTTCAGATGAAGCACTGAATAATAATTTGAATAGAGGAAAGCCTTCGAAAATTATGGACTTTAATTCGAAATTCTAAGTATCGTAAAAAATAGTGTTTAATTAATATGTCCGCTAATTATTACCGGTGGTTTATGTTAAACAGACAATTATAAAGGCAGATGACGAATCTATCGATACCTGGTTCGATGGTCAATTCACAGGCGTTCGAGAGAAGTAACTCGGACATAGGTTAGATAGATGGATCCGTCTATCTATCTATCGCTACATCTGTAGCTATCTATTGCCACATACGATCAGTTTCTAATTATATAAGATAAGAATGTAACGCCGAAACACGTGTCTGCAGTAATCTGTAATTTGCTTTTTGACGTTGTTATTTCTCATTTTACTTTTTAGTACAAAGGTTATACTTTAACAATAATAGTTGTCTATTTATGGTATTACTTTAGACTCAAGCAGTTTTTCCAATTATTCAAACGTAAAATCGTAACAAAAATGAACTGTAGATCTGTATGCGTTGGTGGCTTGCTTCGCGAGAAAAAAAATAGGACCTAGAAACAAGGAGTTTGGATTCAAGGGGTATTTTTTTCGGTTTTGTTTATCTTATCGCCCAATTTGTGATGAATTTATTAGAAAAAGGTTATTTAATGTTAAACTGCTTTTTAGCACTTTTCATTTCATAGATCCCGAACCAATTATCGTTTTAATTTTAAGATCCTAAAAGTATTATTGTAAACAGTGAAAGTCATTTAATTGTTAAAAATCTATAACAATGAAGTTTTCCCTACGAATTCAGATCAAGTTAAATAAATATACACTGTTGTGAGTCATGCGATATATATAAATGCGTATATTGATAAATATAGAGATGTTTTGAAGTTGTGAGTTATGCGATATATATAAATGCGTATATTAATAAATATAGATACGTTTTGAAGAGCTCGATGGGGAAATAATTATATTTTACGAAGAGTTTTCTTGAAATGCCGACATAGATAAATTGGATGCGTATGTAAACAGATAGAAAGTCATACTGCTATATAGATACAGATATAAATAGTTTCTACACCACGCCAAATTTATTAAAGCAACCATTGAAGACGACATCATTAATAAGCATCTCATCACAAGTCTTTCCTTTTTTCATTTTTCGATATTTATTTATTTATTTTTAGCGGAAAGTAGTTTAAAAGTTAACTATTTCAAAAAAATAATAATGAAAATAACAAATAAAAGATCAACCACAGGGTAACTTTGAGGTATTTCGGTTCACTTTACACCATGTCTTTGTTTATTCATTTATTTTGTAAGTTGAACTTAACCCAAATAGAAGCATAGTGCAAACCTCTTTTGCTATGGTTACGAAATAAATTTTCGACATCTTATTTTACAAAAAACAAAAGGTGGCATTATTTTACATAACTCATTGCATCATTCAATAGTTCGCAAGTTACTGTTTAGAAGCTAACTTTTTAATTTATGAAATTGCTTTCTCTACAGTGTAATATTCCATGCGTTAAAATCAAATGATAAAGATATTTTGATGTAGGAAAGGAAAGTCTTTAAATCCTTAGAAAAGGTACTTTTCCGCTTCAAAGTTGGAAGCTTTGTTAAAATCATTTATTTTGCTTCCCATTTCTCACGTGACTCAATGTCCTAAATTTCTGGATAACTTTGAAACAGGCTTACTAATGATTTTAAGTAAATATCATAATTGTATGCTTCACTTGCCAAATCGATTAACTCCATGAAACAAAAAGTCGAGAAAAGTGGTGAAGAAGATAGTGTTGTCCATAGGGCCTCGTGTAGTATTTTCCGCCATCGCAGGATCAGAAATGTACTGAACCAAAAGTTTAATATAAATTTACATTCTAAGCATTGATTAAGTACTATTAAAGCAGTAATGAGGATTTTTTTTAAGTGGAGTTAATCGATTTAGCAACTGGGGTATCCAATTGTTAATCATAAATTCTCAATGTTGAACAACTACGCTATATTTTTGATGAACTTTCAAAAACGATCATACTTGTCTCATTTAAAAAAAAATCGATGCGTCTTCTTTATTTTGTTATTTTTTGAGCAATCACATTTCTTATTGTTCTCATTTGAGTGTTTAGGCATCCTTTGATTTTATTTTTCCCCCGCCTGCCTCCCTCTGCAGTACCCCCATCGACCGGCCTCACGATGCTGCTCCTCTATCGAGTTTCGTCTCCAGGTTGGTCCATATCCTACACACACGCACAGTCAAACATGCACACCTACACTCATATACACACACACATACACACACATACTCACACACTCATGCCTGCACACAGACACAAACACACACGCCTACATACACACGCACACGTGATTGCGAAAAACATAATTTGAACTCAAGATGTCAAAATTCAAATTAATTATTATTATTATTATTATTATTATTTTTTTTTTTTTTTTTGTTATTCAAAAAATTTTCTGTTTGTTCGTTTGATCACTTTTTCAAAACTCAAAACTTTATTTATGTGTTGTTGTGTTTGGAAAATTTTACAAAGGTCTAGAAGTTTAATGTTCTTTATACTGTTAGTAATTTTTCATTCTTGATGCCTTTTTCATTCTTCTACCGTCTAATAACTATCGTTTGGCATAGGATATCCTATTAAGGCTATGCGCCATAAAAAGCGATAGAGCCAATCGACCAATCCTTTTGACTATCAACAGGGTGAATTATATTTCCATTATAAATAATATTGAGTTACTTTACATGCCAAAGAATCTAAGCGAAACAAAGTTTCATCAATTTCTGTGAAATATATTCAATGTAACGCATAATACAATTCCCAATCAATCAATCAAATTATTCAAATCCCATTAGGCACATATTATTTCGAACTGTTCCCATTTTCTCCGATGAAAGAATGCAGCTACCTCCAGAGAAAACCGTAATGCAATAAAACGATGGATCTTTCCTTAGGTCAGTAACTAATTGAAATTCTGGAGATGTTTCCCTTTTCTATATTTAGAAGCAACGCAGAAATATTTGCATCTTTTGTAACGAAGCGTGAAAATGGAATATTATTCTTAGATGAATACATAAACTGTTTAAAATTAGTGCATACGCATGAACTATAAGTCCAAACAGACGGTTCTCTTCAAAATTGTGAACGCAACTACGAAGTCATTAAAATAAAAATGTCATTTACGTAATTAATTTTCAATGTCTACATATATCAACCAATTTATTTATTTATTTTTTATTATTTTTATTATTTTTTTATTTTTTATTTATTTATTTATTTATTTATTTTTTGAAATAATGGTCCGCTTTGACATTCAAAGAATTTTAAGGACGTGAATTATGATAAGTTTGAATTTATGGTATGTTATGGCATTTATGGTTTAATATCACGTTTTATAGTGATATCTTTTCTGCATCCAAATGTTCAGGCGAACCATCCAGATAGGCCTTCTAGCCGTATTACTAGCCGATTTAATCTTTTTATTGACACCGAAAAAGCTCCAAAAAATGTTCGTACCGAAACTAGTCTCAGACTAACCTGGAAATTAGGAATAAATACTTCTTTAGTAGGGTCGTGGGCACTTGGAAGTTTACCGGAAGAGGCGGTAAGGAGCAAGGGGGTGGATAGCTTTAAGATCGATCTCCATTGCGGACTTATAAAATGACTAGGACCAGCCTAGCTGAGCCCAGAACCTGTTACTGGTCATCACATTTGTAATGTATTTGTATTTGTATGTTTTTGGTCGTGACCTCCGCCTCCCCCTAAACGTTTAATCTGTACGCTCCCCGGCCTGTAGCTTTCATTAAATTCATTTTAATACGTATATAAGCAAATGTTTAGAAAGATAACTAAATATGCATATAGATATTTACTCATAAAAACTTTATTATTGCAAATTCTCATTCGGGTCATTCCATATCAAATCGATCAAAAAAGTAAGATTTTCAAGCTGACCCCTTCCGATTTTTCTAAAATTTTATACAGAAATATTGTTTGGTAATAAAAGTAAAAACCCAAATTTTTAGATTTTAATACAAATATTCTTTGATTGGGGTCGTTATGAAAATTCGAATTTTGGTAAACGGAGTAGCATTTAAATGACATAACTTTTGTTCTAACTGCACTACAAGCAAAAACTTGATACCATTTTAAAGCTCTTAAAATGCGCTATAAGATGATGTATTACATGATGCAACAAAGCAAACTTAAATTTTGAAAGTCATTCAAAAATTACTTTTGACCTTGAATATTTCCGAAAGTTATTATTTTAAAAATATGAAAACAATATATATTATACACACTGATGTGTTCTTCATTTGTGCCAAGTTTCATGTTGTGACAGTTAACCCTCGTGGGTCCCTGGGGTCATATATGACCCCAATGCAATTTCTGTTTGCTATATCTTGTTAATCAACCATTTCTTTTTAATGGCTTTTTGTGACTTTTATTCTTTTAGTGTTTTATACAAAATAATGCTATTGTTTTGTTTTTATTTTATTTTATTTTTCATGATTTTGCATTTTTTACACACAAGACCCTTGGGGTCACTGGCGACCCCACACCAAAAATTTGGTTTGCTTACCAACTCCTCTGTTCTTACCAAGCCCTTGCTTTCAACAATTGGTCAGTGGACACACTAAATATCAAATATCATTTCTATTTCATATTTTCACTACTAGGGAGCAACACATTGTCTACTTTTGCTCTGAAGTGCAGCCTTATTTTGTTTGCGCCATTTCACTTTGGATTAGACCATTCTGTTGTTGCTTGTGATATAACTTTGATAAGCGTTTATTTTCATATAATTTTATGCTCTTTATTGTTAATGCATATTGATTATAAGGAGAACTGTGTGGAAAAAACGCCCCCTAAGTGAAAAAGAACAGCTCGTTCTATTAGAAGATTCTGATAGTGATGAAGTCACTTCTGAGGTAAGTGATGCTGATTTTTTTCCATCGGACTCACCATTGAATAGTGAATCATCATCCGACTCTGATTCAAGTGATGGCAATAACCAGTTATTTACATCGAGCAGTGGTTCGCCTAAATATATGTTTTCAAAAAATAAAAAAATTGAGTGGCGTGATACTCCATACGCAGGACATGGAAGAACTTCGTCGGCAAATATAATAAAACTAAATCCGGGACAAACATCATATGCAACATCAAGAGCAACAGATGTAAAATCTTCTTTTCTGTTGTACTTTACACCTACCATTGGAAAAATTATTATAGATATGACTAATGTTGAAGGCGCTAAGATATTCGGTGATAAGTGGCAAAAAATCGATTATAATGACTTGCATTGCTATTTGGGACTTCTAATCCTAGCTGGGGTTTTCAAATCACATGGCGAAGCTCTGACAAGTTTGTGGAGTGAAGAGTTTGGACGACCTATTTTTCGAGCTGCAATGTCTCTAAAGAGGTTCAAAGTGATATCTAGAGTCCTTCGTTTTGACAACAAAAATACTAGAGCAGAAAGGCGACTGAGTGATAAAATGGCTGCTATTCGAGAATGGTGGGACACTTGGGTTGAAGTTTTACCTAAATTATACAATCCAGGAAATCATGTCACAATCGACGAACACCTTGTAGGTTTTAGAGGTCGCTGTCCGTTCCGGCAGTACATGCCAAAAAAAACGTCTAAGTATGGGATAAAAATATGGATTGTTTGTAACTCTAAAAGTGCATATGCATGGAATGTGCTATTATACACTGGAAAGCCAAAGGATGGTCCACCAGAGAAAAACCAAGCTTCACGTGTTGTTTTGGCTATTACCTATGGTCTCAGCGGGCATAATGTTACTTTCGATAACTGGTTTTCCTTTTATGAACTTTCCCAATTACTACTAAAAAGAAAGGTAACTATGTTAGGAACAATAAGAAAGAATAAGCCGGAACTTCCCATCGAATTTACTCATTCGAAGGGAAAGGAGGTGCATACCACAATATTTGGATTTACAACTGACACTACATTAGTAGCATATACACCGAAGAAAAATATATGTATCACTCTAATTAGTACCATGCATAACAAAGGCGATATAAGTAATAGATCTGATAGAAAAACAACAATGATATTGGATTATAATTCGACAAAAGGGGCTGTTGATACTTTAGATCAAATAGTAGCAACTTACACTTGCAAAAGAGGAACTACTCAGTGGCCAGTAGTTCTTTTTTACAACATAATTGATGTATCTGCTTATAATGCTTTTGTGGTTTGGCGTGAAATTAATCTTTCATACCATGAAAACAAAAAGAACAGAAGAAGGTATTTTGTGGAAGAATTAGGTTATGAACTAATAAAACCTTCACTACATAATAGAAAATTTCTCCCAAGAACTGAAGCAGCCGCAGCAATTGTTAAGAAATCACAAATAGATCCTACGGAAGATTCAAATATGAATAGATGCAAGACTAATGCAAAAAAAAGAGGACGTTGCAACTTTTGTCCAAGAGAACTGGATAGAAAATACAGTGATAAAAGTCATAAGTGTTTGAAAGTCACTTGCAAAAATCATTTCTATCAGGTCTGTAACAGTTGTAAATAAATCTACAGCTAATGTAAGTTTTGCTCTGAAATTATTATTTTTAAGTCAAAATTTAAATTTTACTTTGATTGCATTCTTTATATATTTTTTTATCATTAAAAAGTGTGTAAACTTAAAAATTGCATGTTACATTCAATAATCATAATAAATTTATTAAAGGAAACATTGGGGTCGTATATGACCCCAAGGGTCTTGAGTGTAACCGAAATGGGAGGGACCCACGAGGGTTAAGGGTTCAGCTATAATTTAATGTTTTATACAACAGATGTTTGACGGATGTTAAATTGAAAAATAATTATATAGCAACGTTTGGCAGAAGATAAATTAGTAATAAAAAAATTTAAATTATATTAATTGGAATTTTTTCATCTTGAATTCAAATTATGTGATTCGCAATCACGAGCGTGTGTGTGTGTGTGTATGTATCTGCATATGTGTACGTGTTGTGTATGCAGTGCTGTGTGTGTATGCGTGTGTGTGTAGGCGTTCGTGTTTGTGTGTGTATGTAGGCATACGTGTTTGTGTCTCTGTGCAGGCATGAGTGTTTGTACGTGTAGGTGTGTATGTTTGTGTGTGTAGGAGTGTGTGTGTATGCGTGTGTGTGTAGGATATGGACGCAAAGACGGTTTTCGCTAGAGGAGCAGCATCGTAACGCCGGTCGACGCGACGGTGGTGCTGGCAGAGGAAGGTGGTGGGAAAATAAAATCGTAGGAATTCAAAACCGTGAAATGAGAACAATAAGCAATCGTGATTGCTCAGTAATACATTTGAAATTATGTTTGCTCTTTTTTAAATATCGTCTGCAAATTGAATTACAGATGCTATTTTCCCTGCCTGCAATGATGTGGTCCTGGGTTCGAATCCCAGCTCGGGCATGGATGTACTTTCTCTCTCCTGTCCTTGTCCTTCCTTTGTGTGAATGTGTTGTTATGCTGTGAATGGTTGCTTACCCTATTAACGGGTCCCTATGCCATGTGTGTATTGTGGAAGTCAAACTTCACACCAAATTGCGGTACAATTGGAAAAGTGAGGCAGCGCACCCCAAATTGCCAGCTTTGCTGGCGCAAGGCAACAAAAACAAGGTTCTCATCCCGATGAGTTGAATCAACTTTTTAGTTGATTCAACTCTTCGGGACATTGCCAAGCGTTCGCTCTAAACACGAGTAAATTTGTTGAGTCAACTCTGTTCATTTTTAACAGCGTTGTGGGGTATTTTTAAAAGAAAAAATAAATCTACGAAGTTGCCTCGGGTGAAGACGACGGAGTATTCCAGTCAACGAGTTAACAAGCAACTGTTTTGAAAAGTTGATTTAACTAACCGCCTCGTGTTTATAAATTCCTAATAGAATGCTGCAAGTAATAAGGTGCTTTTAGAACTTTCTTTACCTAAACATGTGATTGTATTGCAGTTTTTGTCTGTTTTAAGCAAAGGTGACCCAAACTTTTAATTTTTAGGAGGTCAGAAATCCTTAATTTGCTGAATGGAACTTGAAATTTCTCCAAATAATCATAATTTTGCCAAAAAGAACTCCAAATTTTGTCGAATGATGATAATTTTGCTGAATCATCAGACAAAATTTGTTGAATAAGGATATATTTGGAAGCTCATATTGGCATCCCGTGACCTTTCATCGGGGGGCACCTTGTTGTAATCCTTTTCATCTGCCATAACATTGTGTGCGTGAAGACTTGAGACCAGTTTTTACTCCAGTTCAGAAACTGGAAGGATAAAAAATTGCAGAAGCAAAAAGCAACCTAGCAAAGCATTGTCAAGAAGAAGTATATAACTGTTAAGTCGAGTTTGACTGCATGGATAACTTGTATAATTATTTTATGTAATTTACTCATTGTACATAACATTGAATAAATTTTTCATTTTTCTAATGTTGTATTATCAGCATGATTTTGACACGTTTGGGCACACATATTGGACTTTCAATTGATGGCAATTGATTTTTGGCCGCTCGGAGTAACATTAAATTTTAAACAATGCATGATCCCAGAGTTGTCCCAACATGAAACTTGGCCCAAATAAGGAAAATAACAGTTTATACAAAATATATTTTTTTCAGATTTTTAAAATTATGACTTTTGGAAATGCTCAAGGTCAATTCAAATGACCTCTAAAATGAAAAATTGTATTTTGTATCATGTAATACATCATTTTAAAGCTCTCAATGTAAAATTTCAAAATATATAAAGCTCAAGTTTCTAACTTTATTTGTTCCAGAGTTATGGTCAGGCAAGTAAGAGCCGGTGGAGAAAACATTAAAATTTCGAACCCCTATATCTAAAATACTACAACAGCTAAAGGGTCAATTTTTTTTTTTTTTTTTAAATACCACTTAGTGAATGGGTCTGCAAAATCTTGTGAGCACTCACTTTTTAGGTTTGTGAATTAACATGGAATGACATTAATGTCATGTTTTCTAATTATACTGACATAGTTTTTTGATGCAACAAACCTTCAAAAAAATTCAAGTGTGTGGCAGATATACTGTGCGATTAAGGAATGACCATTATTCTAGAAAGATTTAACAATCATAAAAACGAAAAACTGTTCAATCGTTTTACATTATCTATTCTACTGCCCCCCATAACCCTATAACTATGGCAGAGTTCTCCCGTCGCAATATATTTTGGGGCACATCTTTTTATTCTCGGAATCAGCATTTTTGAAAAGCAGACATTATTTATTAAAACAATATTTTCACTATTAATCTCCATTTATGAAGACATCATTCAAAAGTAGTATGAAAGGACTTCAGGGTAATAGGCGTTGTAAAAAATTTCTTATTTACAATCAAATTTCCTAAGATAATCATTTCAACAAGCTTTAACTAAAGGCTCTGCAAAACATCTT
This sequence comes from Uloborus diversus, assembly GCF_026930045.1. Classification (NCBI taxonomy): domain Eukaryota; kingdom Metazoa; phylum Arthropoda; class Arachnida; order Araneae; family Uloboridae; genus Uloborus; species Uloborus diversus. Next base: position 130,344,680 of record NC_072737.1, on the reverse strand, counting down.
CCTTACTATTATCAACGATTGGGACTGGAAAACTACACCAGTTTACCACTTGATCGCTTTTTTTTTTTTTTTAAGTGCTGGTTTATGACCTTAAACTAATGCACACGTAATATTACGTATTACAAATGAAGTTAAGTTACTGGCAAGTAAAACAAATGCATGTTTGGGTGTCTTTGAGGACCCTCACAGTTTCAATATCGTAAATTTGCCACTGCCTCAGAATAATTTTTTGTTTGAAAGATAAATAAATAAATCAATAAATAAAGAAGATGGCTGAAAAGAACAATAATTTTTCAATACATTCGATTTTTTAAAATATATTTTACTCTATTTTTGAGAGAATAATGTTTATTTCTCTTACTTATTAAGAACTCAGTAAAAGCAAGATAAAGCTCAAAATCAAGATAAAGCTTGATCAATTATGATCAAACACAAAATAACAATTCCGTCGGGAAACTTCAATAAATCCACATAAACATTGCTAACTCAATAATACTATATTAATAACGTAAATATCAACAGTAAATAAATCCAGTGAGATGTTGATAAAAGACAAACAAACGATTCATTCGTCATAATGAAAATACGACAAACCGCAAGCAAACATAAAACAGTTCGATATAGCTCATAATAAAACACTGTGAGACACAATGTGTCCTCAGCGAAGGACAAAATAGAAGTTTGTGCACTTAGTTCTTTATTTATGTCCCATTGACGTATCATTTAATTGCTTCTCGAAGTAATTTTTCTTAACTACACATAGTATTACGATAGGACAGCAGCTACGAGATGTTTGTGTAAAACTTGAGAAAAAATTGAGTCACTCAGACCGCTGAAATGTATGCCGTGTTTTTGTGCCTTAATTTCATTTAAATTGAACTTTTAATGGAAGTTTATAACTTTTTAAAAAAAATTTTTGATGGATAATTTCATTTTCAAATAGTTTCAATTAATATTTTGGCGGACATTTTTTTTTTCATTTAATGCAACGTTTATTCTTGTTTAATCTCTCGTATGTTTAAAAACTAAAATTTTAATTTTAATTTTCAGCAATATTGACTTTGGCAACGTTGAAAAGGAGATAAGCGCTTTGTTTTGACTAGTTAGTTTTAAAATTTTAAAAACGTTCCAAGTATTTAAGGAACAATTATGCGCACATTAATTTAGAATTATCGCAATATTCTAAACTAGTCGACCCGTACGGAACTCCGCACTGTGCTTAGAATATTTTCATGTGGCAGTTCACTCTTTGAAAATTTCAAAGAAAGAACATTATGAAGAAAAAAAAAGGTAAACAGATTAAAGTAAACGCACAAAAGAAGGGATGTAATTTGAAAACATCAGCAACAAAACCTCGTTAAGTACTACGTTGTGATAATGTGATAATCACTCACTTTTTGGTTATACGTATTTTCATTGCGAACACAAATATAATTAAAAGTGTGACTTAATCACTCGTGAAAAAGCAGTAATTGTGCATGTTTTAACCGTTATGGTTTGAATTCCAGCGCATGTTTTTCTTTTAATCGAACACTTAAAATTCAAAACCAAAACCAGTTGAACCGAGTCCGTTTTTTAAGTGTAATTTTTCGAACTTAGACAAAATGCATTTTTTTTTCGCCGAAAGCAGAGGAGTAGAAAATGATTTCTTACTTATGAAGTTGATAGTATTTTTAATGTTTCACACAGTATTCAAATAAATAGTTAGAGCTTTACCGGATGAAACTCGTAATTTTAATTTGGCGTAGGACTTTTTTATTTATAAAAAAGGACGAACACTGCTATTAGAAAAAAATCTACATTTCAGCATACAATGAAAAAAAATTTCTGCGCAAAAAAGATTCCCTTTAGGTCTGAATTTTTAAATCTAATACTTTATTTTATGCTTACATTATGCTTAGTTATCTGAACGGAGTCAAAGCTTTAAAAAAAAAAAAAAAGAAAGAAAGAACACCCACCGATTAATCGTCCACTTATCTGAATGATAAGTGCATAAAGTAGTCCAAACGCCAAGGAGCATTCCCGTCACATATTTTTTATTGCCTTACGTGTGCTATCAGTTGTATATTATGAAACATATAATGCGTAATAATAATCAAAATCAGCTATAATGGCGGATAGAGCGGGCGGGCCCGAAGTTAGCTAGTTTATAGCCGAACGCTCTACTGAAAAAAACTTATCAATTTAACCGAACAACTAAGACCAGTGCATTTAAGCTTTATTAAAAAAAAAAACCCAGGTTACCAGTTTTTTTTTTTTTTTTTGCCAAAGCGACACAAAAAAATTGGAAAATTGTATTGGGATTTTGCTTTAAAAAAAATCTGCATAATAGCTATAAGCTGCATCAAGGTTTTGAAACAGCAAGGGGCGTTTCCGAAAAGTTGAATTTTAGACCGTGGGTCTATTTTTCGTCATTAGCCGGCCTGATAAGCTTTAAAATGAGAGAGGGGGATTTCTTGACGAAATAAGAAAGATTTTGCATACCGGCAGAAAAATAATCCACAGAAATAATACTTTTTTTATGGGGCAAAGTGAAAAATAAAATATTTTTCTAATGAAATACTTTTATTCGAAAAAAAAAATATTTTTGATCAAATGAACCAGTAAATAAAAGGTTGAACGGACAAATCAAAAAACTGAAACAATAAACCATAGTTAAATATATTAATAAATTAATAAATAAAGAAAAAAAGTGAGTGAGTAAAAGAGTCAATGAAAAGGAAACAAAGTGAATAAATAAATAAATCAATCAACTATTAAATAACGGAATGTAAAGGAATGCATTAATAAAAGAACACGTAAGTGATTTAGTAAATGATAGTGACTTAGTAAGTGATAAAAAAAGAAATAACTATTGCCATTTATATCAACCACTTTGCCCCGCATGTGCTTGACTAATCGTACAAAATGTTTAAAATGCAAATAAGCTTATTATTGATATTAACTAAATAAATACTGCACCAAGTATTAGAAGGTTTCACTTAATATTCAAAACGTTAATAACAAGAACTGTATCATTTTATGATAATAAAAATAAATTTTTGATTAGCAACAAAATATTGCAATATGAGTATCAATTTTTAGAAATTGCCTGCATTACCAAATGCTTTAACTTTCGGCGGTATTTTTCTCCTGACTAGAACAAACTACATGTGCTACTACATAATTAAAATATTACCTGGTGCTAAAAGCAGAGTAAATATTTTATCATTTCACTTTGCCCGCTATTTCATTTTACCCCACATTCCCCTACTGTAGAATATCTGATGGGTCTTCCACATTGCTATCTTAGCGTAATTACGGTAACATGTTCGTCTGGTGAGATAACAGATAAATGGAGTAGGAGGTATATTTTATGTTTTAACAGAACTTTCAATGTTATTTCATGCCTTTTTACTCACTAGGGGAATTATTTTAAATTTCAATGACAATTTTTATTGTTTTTGTGGCCTAATTCATTTATTTGGAGGATTTTTTTCCCCATATAAATAGAACTTTCAAAATGGCTATGCGCCAAAATGTTTTAAAACTCGCCAAACTCACGTAACTAAAACTCTTCCGCCATATTACTCAACGGAATAAAACTAACGGGAAAATAAATTACATCTAATATTTTCTGGCAGCTTGAGTAGGAAACAGAAAGCAATTCTTGCTTCAATGTCATAAGCAGTCTTTTAATCATCTTCTTGCCCATTTGCTTCAAACAAATGACGCTATATTCTGAAAGGCACATCTGGAACTTTTCCTTCCGAGCAAAAGTGCTCGATAAGAACTTCTAGTTGATCTCTTCGCAGTTCTGAAGTGTTCCTTGAACGAAGGAACAGCCCTCTTTTACATGCTTCAGAGAATCGGGAAGATAGCTTTGTTCACCATCGATCTTTCGAGCAAAAGCATGAAAAGAGGATTTCACCCTTCTGCTTCTATAGGGAGATAATGGAGAATGAATGCTTCAGCGTTAATTCATCACTTGATTTGTTTTTAATGGGTATAATATGGAAAGCATTTCCATCAAAAGAAAACCACTTCTCAAAAGGGGCTGGCCATAAATGATGACATACTTTTTTCAGCAAAGTTACACCCCTTTGTCCCAAAGTGTCACGTTTAACCATGCTCCTTCTCCTTGTCGCATGTTTCGCTATATTAGACATATAGATATTGTAATAAAAATACTTTTATTTCGACAAAAATGTGATATCACACTGTTACTTCTTGTTACTACTTTCCACTCCCTAGTCGAAAAATGTCACAGTTTCACAAACTTCCGCCTTAAAGTGTGATATAATTTATGGACGACCCCTAATCGTTTTTTTAAACGCTGTAAAATGCATCATTTCAAATATAAAGTTAAAAAAAAATTATTTCTCTTAATCCATTTTCGAAAAACACAGTGAAATGCATCATTTTATGCTTACATCAAGTTATGGGTCATTCATTCTCAAAAACTGGTGAAAATTAGTTCCTTCAGATTCAATATTCACTATGCTACTTTATTTATTTTTAACTATAAAGTAATATTATAATAAAATTAGATAAAAATTTTTCGTCCTATTGGATATGATTGAAGTGAACTAATTGTTAAGCCTAAATAGAGTCCACAGAATGAGTAAACACTAAGTAAAGAGTTTTCTTCTCTGTTGTCTTATGTTATCTTCGTTTAGTAATAGAATAGGAATATTTTGATAGATAAAGCAAAAATTTTTGTTTGGATAAAGATTACTTTACATTTAGCAACAATTATCACTCGCTATGCATGAAAATTTCTATAAAACAAGAAGTTCGGTCTAGAACTAAACGAGCCTACTTTACCGTGTCTCCATATCTACTTTCTAGTATCTGATCAATATTCTCAAAAATAGCTAAAATCGCAAATTATTTCAAAGATATTTTTTTAATATTTTAAGCCGATTTCTAGGAATAAAATATGCCTCACTCATCTAAAGAATTAGATGCGTAAAAAAAATAAATAAATAAAGGAACAAATAAAATAGCAGCCACTTTTAAACAAAGCAGCTAAGACACTTTTTTTCCATTTAAAAAAAAAATCTTTAGCCGCTTTCAAAAAGAAAAAAAAATTAAAATTAATAAAATCATTAAACTAAATTATATCATATCCAAAAAAAAAAACCCGTTTGTTTTTCCCCTGTTTCGAAAAAATAATTTTTTAAATGAGAAACAATTTTCGTTTTCCAAAAAAAAAAAATCGTCTCCGCGTATCTTAATGTATAGAAACATAAAGGACTTGGAGTTGATCCGACGAAAACTGAATAAATAAATTAAAACTTTTGAGTGAAAATAAAAACAAGTCATATTAACAATAATTATATTACAGTTAAAACCATGGTTGCGGAGTCGGAGTCAATCTCATTTTAAGATAAAGGGTCGGAGTCGTATATCCAAGAAAGGAGTCAGTCATCTTTCTTCCGTGTAAAAATTTTTGCCAAAACAACGAAGTCAAAGTCGAAGTCGGGGATTCGGAGTCCGGCTAATTTTCGGGCACAGGATTCGGAGTCAGGTGCCCCAAAATTCTCGGGGTCGAAGTCAGGAGTTTTTCGTCAAGAGCTATTTCCAACAAAATTTGTTTGAAGTAAATCCACCTTCAAGTGCGGAATCTACATTGATTTTCAGTTTCCCCGTAGGCGCTAAGGGATTTAAACTTATCAAAATTGAACGGAAAATTGTTTAAACCGAAAAGATATTTTATATACATGTTTTTCATTAAAAGCTTTTTCCTACAAGTTTGTTTGAAGCAAATTAAGGCCTTAAGAATTGCCTTGAATTTCCCCGTAGGCGCTAATGTTAAGTTTTTTTTGACTGTTCAAAATTAAACGAAAAATAGTTCAAATCAAAACGTAAAATATAGGAATGAGGTGTCCTCGCCGAGATCTTTCGAGCAAAAAAAATTTGTTCGAATCGGACAATTCACTCAAAAGTTATTAGGGTGGGGGGAGGAATGACCGACAGACATTTTCCCCATCTGAATGCCCTACTTTCCAATTCTTAATTTTTCGATATCTATTTAATTATTATTTTTATTTTTGAGGGTTTTTTTTTTTTTTTTTTTTGCGATATTTTCAAGATGTATTAAGCCTTTTTTCATGCTTTTTTCTTCTTTCTCAGACTTTTACGGGGAAAGTAGGCTAAAAAGGATGTATAGTGCAGAATGAATGCTGCTATCCTCAGCGTTAATTCATCACTTGATTTGTTTTTGATGGTTATAATATAAAAATAATTTCCACGAAAAAAAAACATTTCTGATAATCATTTTCCAAAAAACACAGTCAAATTCATGATTTTAAAGTTACATCAAGTTCTGAAAAATTAATTCCCAATAAATGGTAAAAATTAGTTTCTGCAAATTAAATGTCCACTCTTTAACGTTATTTACTTTAATCATAAAGTAGATATTAATAACATTAGATAATAATTTTTTAGTCCTGTAAAATATAGTAAAGTGAACTATATGCTAAGCCTAAAAATAATCAGTAAAATGAGTAAACAAAGTAAAGGGTATTTCTCTGCTCTGTTTTCTATAGTTTAGTAACAAAATAGAGAAACTTTAATGAATGATGTGGCAAATTTTGTTCATCTTTAGGTTATTAGACATTTAGTCACCTGCTGTTTATGAAAATAATTTTTAAAGTCAAAAATAATGCATAAATAACGACAGAGTAGATATAATCTTTTTGAATAAGCAATTAATTAAATTTTGTCATCCCCCAGGTAAAAGACGTACAAGTTTTAATTAACTCATTTAAAGAAAAGAGTTTTTAGCTAATAATCATAGAAAAATGTACAAAAAGGGATCTATATTCTTAAATATTAAATTTTTGAAATGCGAAATTTTTGAAAATAATACTTAAACACTAGCTACAGATGTATACGTAAATGTGACAGACCATACCGGAAAAAACTTTCATATTTTATTTCATGATGTTATCATTTTCACGTTGTATTGAAACCACAAACTGATCTGTATCTAAAAAAAATAGTTAAAATGAGCATTAAACTCAGTCTTCAAAGGTAAAACTTTTTTTTTATATTTCGTAGAGTTACGCTTGAAAATATTGTTTGTATTGCTCTACAAAAAATAAGATACATTTTCGATGAATTTTAGCATAAAAGGGAAAGTTATGTGATTATTTTTGGATCTGATATTCAACAGAATTTAAAATATTCATGGGCCTGATTTGAACAATTACAAAGATAAAGGAGACGCCGTGAAATAAAAACGTACGGCTATGTTGAAGTGAGATCAGCAATGTTTTGCACGTATGAAAGAGTAGTGCGATTAAAAGACTGTTCATATTACACTTACAGAATATTACGCTACAGAATAACAAACCAATTTTTTGACAGGTCCAGTGTTTTGTGAATTCATACTTGCAGATTTTTACATTTTGAGCACACACTTAAACTGCACTAACACCCAGTTTGCACTGACCGAATTAAGCCGCTCAAGTTTCCAGGTACCCACTGCGCATTCACTTAGAGCATCTTAAAGCCACTTTGGTTGAGCGTTTTGTGGCAACCGCTCAAACCCCATTATCGCTTAAAGATGACTGCCGCCTCCGTTTCAGTGAAATCTGGCTATAGAGAAACTAAAACGTCTAAAAACACGAAAAACCAATCTTAAAATACATGATACATTATTTTAATTATAAAAAGCGTTCATTCTTTCACTATATGCTGTTGCATTGCATTTCTTTAAAAGTGATTTTTTCTTTTGCTTTGTATGATTGCTTAACTTTCCACTAAACTTCCAGTTTCTAATAACACTCAATCCATCTTCTCACCTCCAAACCCCTTACACTCATTTTCTTGAGGAAATGGATGAATGCCTTTCTTTCTTGAAATTAATCTGTTCCTCGGAAGAAAATGAGAAACACTGTTATTTTAGAGAAAAAACTTTTCTTCTGTTGCATCACCATGCTCCTTTTTATTTTCTTCAATTGTTTGAAAGTGCATGACAAAAAAAATAAATAAATAAATAAATAAAAACAGTCTGCTATGTTTTTAATTGCTTAGCAGCTTTGAATTTTTGACGTCTCAAAAGTTAATTTAAATTCTCTTGAACACTTTGATAAAATATTTTGTAATGGTAAGTAATCACCTTTATCAAAAAATAAATAAATAAATAAATAAAACCCTTATGCATCATCTGCAGCTGAGTTTGTGCTTAAAATCTTAAAAATAATTTAAAACCCATTGTAGAAAAATTACAAACACAAAAGAAATTGAATTTAAATTACGTGGTTAGCTTTTTCTAAGCTGATGTGTGTGTTTGAACAATGGTTAAAACTTAATTGAAAAATTAATGAAATATACAAAAGTAACTTTTTTTTTAATTTTAAACTTAGCGAATTGAAAAATTGAATATAAATTCTAAAGAAAAATTAAAAAACTTTTTTTTTCGTTGTAATTTAAAAAAGTAACTTGTGCTCGCACTTCTTTTACACTCTAATAAAAAAAAAAAGTCTGTAACAGCGTACTATTGAAAGTTTATTAATCTTCAAATAACAAGCACCTCCTCATGCTCATTTCCTGTTAGTGCAATGCTCATTTCATGTTTGTACAGCAAGAGATATTTCTCTCTCCCGTTGTCTAAATAACTTAATCTGAAAAATTCCTTTCACTGTTTGGAATACTCCTCGTTTTAGTTTATACCTCAATCAACACGTGACACTTTCAAGAATTAATGATGCATATTGCTGTAGTTACCATGACAACAAATGACTCCGAGTCTTCCTTATCCTACAGCTAAGTAAACATGAAACAATAGTGGCGTCGGAAATTTACAGGAATTTTGTGAGGATTAAAATTTGTTTCCGACATTTTAATGTTAATCACTTTTTCGCTTGCCATTTGCTTTTAATTTTAACTACTTTTTAACTTGACAATTGTTTTGAATTTTAATTTATTTGCTAAATTATTATTTCGTTGTAATATGCTTTTCTCGTCGTATTGAAGCAAAGGTTTCTGAAGAAAAGCTTATCAAAAAAAGTATTTAAAAAATCAGAAAATTTAAAATAAGTTTAAAGTTGATCTGCAGTACCTAAACATTTAGAGTGCATTTAGCCAAAAGTTATTGATCAAAATATAAACTATTAACGGCAATTTTTAATGAAATCATTTCATATGCTAACAGCTCTTGGCTATCCATTCTGGTACTCCCGTTAGAGAAAGCCGCACCCCTCGTACATCAACGCAACCCTCTTCTGCGTTAAACTAAAACCATGCCCCCAGCCGGGGAACTAACATCATAGCACACCAGAGGATAAGGGCCAGAGTCCCAGGTGCGTCAAGCAACGAACTTATATTTCCGTAGTATTTTCTCTCCTTAAGTTGGCACGGCTGTGGTGCTTCCGATAGATTTTTAAAACATGATTCTTGACTGACTGCCCAAAAACGCCTTGAAAGAAGATAATGACAGAATTTTCTTCTAATTTGAAAGAAAGCAGATGTGGTGTTAGAATCTCCCAAGAAAAGCAACGAATTAGGTCCTACCAAAATTCGTGATTGTGGAAAACATACTTTTAAATCAAGATGTCAAAGTTCAAATTAGTGCTAGAGGCTGGATGCTAGATGTCTTTTTAAATGTGACTTGACCGATAGGGTTCTTTGCCAGTTTTTTCCAAGCTACGTCCTGCGAGCTATATAGGGTACACAAAGATGATCCATGTTCCACTTTTCTATGCTCGACGTACGAACCGAAAACTAGATTTCGGAACTTTTCAAAGATACCAATCGTCTTCTTTCGATATTAAGAATGTGCAGTTAAAATTTGGAGCCGACTAATCAGAAATTGGTTTCTGGAAACCTAATAGACGCTTCGTATTAATTAAAAAAAACATGAAATAATGATGACAAAAATTCTTGGCTTTTAATTCTTTAGCAATCACGAATTGCTTGTTATCCTCATTTGACCAAAGTTGATGTTCTGATTTTTCAGATTGCCATGACGACAAGAATATGGTGTGTATAATTATTAAAAGGGCAGATTTTGGTCGTCATGGTTACAAATCGTTTGGGTTCTTTCAAGGCTTAACTTAAGTAGATTTCACTTTTAAAAACTATTTTTTTTAAGTACAAGTGTGTGTAAACTTGCGTATTTTCTGGAAAAACATCATTACCAAAAAATTTAAAATGTAAAAGTACAAAATTTCTAGATTACTAATTCCCTTCATTTAATATTGATAAGAATTAAAATACATAACGTTATACGCTGTAAATAATCTTTATGATAAGTGGATTTTATGATTATCGGCCATAAAATCTGTCTTTATTACCGCATTCTAATCATCATTTTTTTCTTAAGGATATGCTTCGTATTACCTATTCTAGAACATCGCCAGTCATTATATTACCAGTGTAAATTTCTTGGCCATTTCCATTCCATTTCATTTGTAGAAACAAGAAACTCAACGAGTAGAGTCTTATCGCAATTTGTGATTGCGGAAAACAATATTTGAATTCAAGACGTCAAAATTCAAATGAATACTGGATGCTGGATGGTTTTTTCTTTCCTTTTAAAACTTTTCCTTTGTTGCTCATACAAAGAACAAATATTATACAAAGAGTGAAAATGTATTTATTTTATATGTATTTTTTGTATAGTATTTATTCTTTGTTTATATTATACAATTATTTCTTCACAACTATTGAGCTACTACTTTACAACTACTTCCATTTTTAGGTAATCGAATACAAATAAATTTCGAATTTATACGTACTCTGATCAACAAGATTCATTTTATATAAGGTGTGCCCTTTGGGCAGAAAAGAAGTTATTTCAAACTTTTCTTAGCTATGATTCATATGAGTCAGTATTTTGTTTTATTTAATTGAATGATAGTTCTTGTGAATCTATTTTTAAATCCGGTTTAAAAAAAATAAAAAAAATATATTTATTAAAAAAGACATTTTAAATGAAAAGAGTTCATAATTATTCAACTTTATTTCAAAACCATAAGTTTAAAAAGATTTATTACCCCATTTTTAATTAAAATTTCGACACATCAGTATACTGAATCTTCTAAAATTATTTTTTAATTCTTTAAAAAATAAAACTGTTCAAGCAATAAGTGTATCTTTTGCGTTCTGACAAGAGTCCTTTTAAGTTATTATGAGCAACAGCTTTTTGAAATTCCCATTTCATAAAAGATTTTCTCTTTTTTGAGGGAGGGGGGAGGCATCGAGATGAAAGGTTTCTTTCGATACCAATTCTCAAGAGTTTCCTCTTAAAATTATTCAAAGAAGCGATGTTATCCAATTTGGGAAAGAAATTCTGTAGAGGATTATTACTTAATGAAAATTAAAACAGGAAAAAGAATATAATAATAATAATAATAATAATAATAATAATAACAAATTTGACAACTAATGGTGGTATACACCCTTATCGATTTTGGAAATGTATTCTGTCTGCTTTAGGAAAAAGTGAGATATGCTAAATGTAAAACATAAATAAGTAATTGACTTCAATGCTGAAAAATTAAAAAATTTTTGAAACTAAATTTGTTCAGTCATTAGCATAATAGTAAATTGAATAAACGAATGTCAGTTATTTTTACTAATACCTATATGTTGAATAGTCAATTACTAAAAGCGTGACAAATATTTTGATCATCCCGATCTCAATTTTTTTGTTAAAAATCCGTCATCCGCGTTTACGTGATGGTAGGAAAGCCGTTAGTTCAAAATTTTATATTTTCTTTAGTGTACTAAAGCTTTTGAGAATTATTTTACAAATAACTGCACTTCTCAAACAACAAAAAAGTGCTTTGAATTTTTAATATACGCTCACCAAACTGTTAAAAAACAACTTTTTCTTTTTATCGGATTTGATACAGTTAAAAATATTTTACAAGGTTAAGTTTGTGAGATAAACTGACGGATTTTTAATTAACACAATGCCCTTTTTTACATTTCTCCAAAATTAAGAATAGTGTTTTTCTTTAATGCTTTACTGAAAAAAAAAACCTTGAAAAACATCGGTTTATTAAGTGTGTCAAATTCTCACTCTGCTTTAATCTCATAATATTAGAGAGTATTATTTCAAGAATGGGCAAACTGAGCATAATTGTACTTCTGATACGAAGAAAATAATCAGAAAAAGAATAGAAATGTTTAAAAAATGGTTATATTTGGGAAGCATTTTTAACAGCAGTATTTTTAACGACAGTACTATAAGTTTAAAATGAAAAACTATATTACAAATTAAACAGACTTCTTTCAAGAGCATATTACAGCGAGAGAGAGATATCATTCATACAGAAATGAATAGCATGTGCATTGATTCTTCTGAAAAGACCCCATTAATTACGAGATAAATTTCAAGACAAAATAAAAAGATAAAAGACAGCCTACCTAGATAAGGCTTAAAAGATTTACATTCAATAACACCCTGCGATAAAAATATTTTATTGAAAACATTTTTCAGAAACAAGTTTCTGTTCTCGTATAAAAATGTATTCTTTACTTTCAAAAGGCATTGTTCAAAGCTATTTAAGAATATTTCTCTCAAATAGGAAAGGATAAATACTTTTGAAGCTCGTTAAAGAACTATTTGCTTAATCCATCTCAAACAAAATATGTTTTTAACATTTAATGCTAGGAAATAATAACGAAATATGGAAAAATATATATATCTTTTGAATAGTTTTCTTTAAAAATCTTACAGTTTGATAATTAGTTCTTTAGCTCTGATAGACCTTTGATAATTAGTTCTTTTACCTCATACATATATAGGCTTAGAAAAACCGATGATTACGCTATCGTAATCGGTTATAATCAATTAAATTTTTGTGTAATCGTAGTAATAATCATAATTTAAAACTTAAAATACATGTAATCGTAGTCGTAATAAAAATCGTTCAAATTTGATTTAATCAAAAACATAAACTGCCAATTTATAATCATAATTTCATTCTTTAATCAAGATTATAAATCCACCAAAAATTGTTTATGTAGTAAAAATTAAAGATGTGTGAAGAGGCAGGGAGAGGGACATTCATTCAGAATCAAGGATTGAGTCTTCGTACATAGAAAGAAGTCAGCTGTGGCAAAATAGTGGCAGTAGGCTGGCTGGGGAAGCGTAAAGATACAATTATTGACCAGGAAGTCTTGGAAGATGAAACAGGTGGTTCCAGCATTTCAGCGATGATGCTGTGAACTGTTATTTATCAAGAGTAACTTGATCTGCAATCATTCTCACACTTAACTGGCGGGCGGTCTGAATTTAGCACAACACGAACACGATCCACATTTGCATCCGTTCTGCTGGTTGACGGACACCCTGTTTGTGATTCATCCTCGACGCTCTCCCGGCCATCTTTGAAACACTTGTGCCACCGAAACACATGCGCCTTTGACAGACAATTATCTCCGAACACTTGCTTACACATCTCTAAAGTCTCTGCGGTCGATTTACCAAGTTCCACACAAAACTTAATCGCGTAACGCTGCTCAATGTTCTCTGCATTTTGGAGTTGAAACCGACGTTAGCAACAGATACCCACTATAACGATCGATGCTGCTCGAACAAAGACTCCCAGGCGACTGCGAACCGGAGTGAGTCCCACCGACCTATCCGATTTGTGCAAAATTGGGAGGTACAGTCGCATCAGGAAAAATGAGTCTTTTTAGTTATTATACGGAACCTTTAGGTATGCTTGTCAGATTTCTGAAATTTTAAACCAGGACACTGGAATGCTCCCCCCTCCCTCCCCGCCCGCTTCTCAAGTATTCAAAAGAGTACACACCCCTATCTGATTTTCAGAGTGTTTTACAGTTCATTCCCAAGGCTATGAATAAATGGTTACTAATTATGAACTTAAACCAGGGACAATTATAAATGACCCTAGCAGAAAATTTAAACATTTTATTTCCAACAGTTAAATATTTATAAGTTACTTAAGTAAGAAAAAAAACTTTGAATGAGGAGCACAAAAATTACAGCAATATTTACGTGTACTTTTAAAATCCTCATACGCTGATCCATTATTTATTTTACAAGTCAATGTTACAAATGACCAAGTAGTTATCCTAAATAATCCTTCACAATTTATTATTTTTTTTTACTTTTTGATCATCTGTAATCAAATTTATCTTTTACCGGAACGTGAAGTAATCCGGCCGGGACACCGGGATTTTGTCTGAAAACGTCTGGCAAGCCTAAGTTGGCTTTTTTCTCAATAGAGTAAAGTTTTTAGCAAAAGTGGTAAAAATATTACTTTTCATTTCATTCTTCCATTTTCTTTGTCCACTTTAAAACATTTCTACCAAATTCATATTTTTAAACAGCTTGTAGAAATTTTGAAGTGAAAAAACTATGTTTTTAACTTATTGCTTGCGGGTATCTGTTGAAATATTCATGGACTATCCTAGACGGTAAACTCACAACAAAAATGTTAAGAATATGCTTCGTATTATCTGAAAGGAAATAAACACCGTACATTTGTTTAAATTAAAAACTTTCTTCCATTCAATAAATAAATGATAACATTAAATAAAAATAATAATTTTGAAAAAAATCTTCAAATTTTTAAAGCAGAAGAAAACTCCCCCCGCCCCTCCTTTATGAAAAATACAATTTTTTCATGCAATAAATCCAAAAGAAAGGATCCAGATTTTTTAAAAAGATCAAGTTAAATGAATATTTCAATTGTGCTTACTTTTTTTATGTTTTTATGCTTTCCGTTACTTCGATTATGATGCCTTACTGAAACAGCATTACATGACTTGATTGTAAACATCTTTAGCTCAATCAGCTAAATAGCATATATTTCCCGGTTTTTACACAAACAGAAAACAGCCTCGGTAGAGTAATTACGTCCATCTTACAGTAATGAGCTCATCTAGAGTAATGGGATAAAGTAAATAACAAATCTCTCAAAGAAACGTACAAATAATACCTTCTTATAACCAAAAGTGATTAACCCAAAGGGAGCAGCTTGTTGTTGTTATTGCCATGTATTCTATTCAACGCAGTTAAAAATAATTCAGTTTTTTTTCTTTTATAGGTTTTTTATATTTTGCGAGAGGAAAAAAGTAAACACTATGTTTAAAAAAAATTGAAACTGAATTTGTTTACGACAAATTAAAATTTTAACATTCAAAGACAGCAGTCAGATTTTAGTACGAAGTATTTTATATTATTTGCAACACTCTCTTTCTTTTACGTGAAATACACCGCCAGCTCAGTCATTTCCAGCCGAGGACTGCAGTTTCGTGCTTATTAGCACTCATCAGCCCGGCATAGGAAAGTGACTGAACTGGAGATGGAAAACATCTTAAGGAAGCCAAGAGTGCTAAACAAACTGGTAGCTAATACAGAATTAGCACTGACCAGACGAGTGACCGAAGCAATGGTTCGGTTCAACTCGAATTTTGAAAGCAAGGCAAGTATATTCAATAAGTTACCGCCCTATAGCCAGGGCTAAGGCAGAGATACGTGAAATACACCCCCAGCTCAGTCATTTCCAGCCGAGGACTGCAGTTTCGTGCTTATTAACACTCATCAGCCCGGCATAGGAAAGTGATGCCGGTGTATTTCACTTATCTCTACCTTAGCCCTGGTTATAGGGCGGTAACTTACTGAACTCTCTTTCTTTTGTTCTTTTCGAATTGCTAGGCTTAATAGTTGATTACTCTATTTTTTTTAATTATAATTTTGCTTACATTTCAGTCCATCCTTCTTTTTTTTTTTTTTTTTTTTTTTTTTTCTAGTTTTTCCCACATTCGATACAAAGCAAACTCTAAAAATCGTAATACTTTCAAAGTTTATCAACTAGCTATCATCAAAAACTAAATTGCGTATGCAATATAAAAATATGTCAATCTTTAATATTAAAAAATAAAAGATTTTTTTTTAATCACTCGAAATGAAACTGAAAAACACGTTGTAAATGATTTTATCGATAAATGTTATTGGTATAATAAATTCTTAATTTAGATAAGATTTGAAGAATGACCATTTATTATTTTCGCACCGATCGTACCTAAGAACCTTTGGAAAACATCACATCTCCTCACCTAAGAAAACTCACCATATAAAGCAACGAATCATAGACTCGCTATCTACTAATTAAAAAACGAATGAAAGTATTCCCAAACCATGGAAAAGTGAAACCGTTAACCAAAATTGATTAGGGTAAACCGGGGCACGTTCACGCGGATTTTTTTCAATGAATTTTCTAAATTTTATGTTTTAACTTAGGAAATTTTAGACGTTGTGGTTTTATGAAGCAGTTAATGGAGTCAAAATTGGTACATTCAGTTGTTGCTCAGTTCGTGTTTTTAACAGTTAAAAAAATTATTTTTGAGTCCAAATCGGTTGCGTTAACTTACCCTGGTCACGAGGAACATTTACGCATATTTATTTTGACACCTAACGTGGTTCTGTTAGTGTTTTGAAAATAATGTCTTACCATCGTTAAAATAAAGCAAATTTATTTCAAACTGAATCTCTACATAGTATAAAATGAAGTCTCCAAAAAGCATCTGTGTGTTTAAACGCGCGAAACTCGAGAACTACCCGGTCGATTTCGCTGAAATTTTCAGTTTGTTCCTTCAAGCCCGGAAAAGGTTTGCAGCCTGGTTCGAAAAAGAAAATCGATGAATAGTTTTTTTTTTTTTTAGTTCCAAATTAGGCCCAATTTTCACATAAATTCCTGAATATGGGGGTGAAAATTACTTTCACTTATTAATATTATATATCGTTGGAAAGGGTAGAATTTTCCGCGTTCTACGCAATTTCTTTTAATGCTCTATCTTAATTAAGAATAGTAATTTGCTCGATTTTTTTTAATCTAAGCTGGAATTTAAGCACTAATTTCTTCGTGAAATATATCAATAAAAAGTGAAGGAATTGTTCCACAGTTTTCTTTTTGACGCCATTGGAAAAAACCAAATTTTTACTCCAGATCTACCTCGACATATGGTCGAAAAACTAAGCTTCTCTCTCCCAAGGAAAATAATTACAAGCCTTTTTTCCTTGTATTTTTATTTTTTAAATCAAGTTCGAAAAATCTCATGTCCATTCAAGTTGTTAACCATTTTATTTTCGCGTTTCCACGGTTACGCTTTTTGAATCCATTGTTTATTTCCATCTTTTTCATTTTTATTTCTTAAACTTATTTTATTTTGTATTCCCATGGTTACGCTTTTTAAATCCATCTTTCTCATTTTAATTTCTTAAACGTATTTTGCTAATCATTGTTTGGAAGTTAAATTTTGCATGATGTTTTTTCTTTAATCTTTTATTTAAACCTGACTGTTGTATATGCGTCACTTCACACAATTTTTATTTTAAAGGTTGACCGGGCAAAGCCGGCCAACGCATAGTGTATAAAGTAAAAGCTGAACGGTCATGAAGACAGCACTGCATGATTGTAAGCTATGAGATACGAATTCGTAATTCAATTAAAAATTAAATGGTGATTTTCAAAACTAAATAGCCTGAAAATACTAAAAATGTTTCAGACAATTCGGAACGAAAAAAACGTTAGGGCACGTTTAGAAGTAAGACACATTAAGAACGTGCGTACAAAGGTGCTCCGATGTCAAAGCGTAAACTTGCCCCGTCGCCAAGTTTAATTTTTTTTTTTTTAAACGTGCAAAAAAGACTAATACCATTTCAGTTCATACAAATACAATTCTCAGAAAAGGATAAAATTCTGCTATTTTTTATGTATTTGTTCTTTCTTAACTAAGTATTATTTATTCGCAATAAGCCTCAAAACGCTCAACTCAAAATTTACTCGACCTGGTAGAAAACAGATTATTTTTTCTGCATGCTAGACTGAAGCTCGACTGATGCTCGAAAACTTGTGCGGATATTTGCTAGGGAGCGGCATGAATATGTTATGACTGTTGCCCCTTTAGTTATGATTCGTTTCGAAAAAAAGGGCACTGCGTGAACGTGCCTCATGCGTAAACGTACCCCGGTCTATCCTGCTCAACAAAGTCAAGCTGCGATCTAAAAAAAAATTATGAACTACATTCTTATGTACTTATTATTGCATAAAAAAGCAAATCAAATATAATAATTAATTAAACTAAATGCAGATTAAAAACTAATTTAAATCGTTTAAATTTTGACGTCTTGAATTCAAATTATGTTTTTCGCAACCCTAAATTACAATGGGAACCTAATCATTTAAAGTTTCTTGTTTCTACAGGTGGACTGGAATGGAAATGGAGAAGAAATTCGCCCCTTCATACTATGAGTGGCGATTTTTTAGATTAAGTAAATACGATTCATTTCCTTTTAAAACGAAATGATCAATAGGATGCAGCAATAGCGATCTGGTCATTATGGAAATTTGCACCCGTATTCTCATCACAAGGATTAAATTTATAGTGTATACCTTTATCGTATTTTATTTCTTATCAATCTTAAATCATAGGGATTAGCAAGCTGGAAGCTTTCGTATAATAGATGAAGTTTTACTTTTTACGTATGTTGATGCTTCTCATGGGAAAAAGTAATTTCACGACCCCCTCCTCCTCTTTTTAAAAGTAAAATTTTTCGCTTAAAATAATCCTTAAATAAACGCAAACGGTTTGTAACCATGGCGACAAAAGTTCACCCTCTTAAGAAATATTAAAACAGCGAGATAAACTAATTCTCGTTGTCATTGTTATCTGAAAAATCAGAGCAACATTGACCTCGGTCAAGTGAGCTTAATAATCAATTCATGATTTCTCAAAAATTTAAACCAGGATTGAGATTGATAAGTTTTACTTATATTGCCCTTATTTTATACCATCTCCTGTTCTCTTGCTAAGTTTTAAGTGAACTATCGAATTTTAATGAACTACTTTTCTGGAAAGATATTTACGATAGCATTTCGGGGCTTTTTACTTGAACTTATTTTATTCGAACTATTATTTTTTGACTCAAATCATTCCTTTACTCAAGCAATTCTTTGTGAAGCTTTCAATAGCACAAAATATTTTATTATATGGAGAATCATATCGGAAAACATTAAAACTTCTGCGATATTTTTCCAGCACACCTTACTTCGAGAAGCTGTTTACTTAAATTACGTACACAGGGTGTCCCAAAAACGACCGCATTAACTCTGCACAACTAGATTCCTCGTTGGGATTACAAAAAACTGCCCAAAGAAGCATTCCTGTACAATCCATAGTTTACGAAAAAAAAAATACGAAAAACGAAGTATGACCTCACTTCCGGTGCAAGAAAAAACACTTTATTGGGCACTAGTGATACCCGCACGGCTTTGCTCGTAATAGAAAATCATAAGGTCTTTTGGTTCGCCTGTATATTTACAAATAATGTATGGTGAATTTTCTCGTCAGTTGACTTGTACTCATCTTACGGTTCCACGTTATGATAATTTCGTATCTCGCCAATTGGCTTGTGCCCATGTTACGGTACCACGTTATGATAATTTCGTAATTTACTCGTCCATCCTATGATATTTTTTTTCTTAAAATTGGAATAGAAAAAGAACCACATCGAATTTTCGAAAAATCGCTTCGAGGTGCACACCCCCATGCTACATACTAACTTTGTGCCAAATTTCGTGAAAATCGGCTGAACGGTCTAGGCGCTATGCGCGTCACAGACATCCTACAGACACCCAGACATCCAGACACCCTCCGGACAGAGAGACTTTCAGCTTTATTATTAGTATAAAGATATCAACAACAGTTTTTGCATATCTATTGCAGACGATAATGTTTAAAACGTCATTACACGTACTTGTTGTTATGCGTAATGTACGTGTACTGCTGTTGATATATTCAATAGAGTGTTTTTTCTCGCCCCGGCAGTGACGTCATACTTTGTTCTTTGTATTTTTCTCGCAAACTATGGATCGTACAAGAACGCTTCTATGGACAGTTTCTATGTATCTACCCCCAACGAGGAATCTAGCTGTGCAGAGTTTATGCGGTTGTTTTGGGACACCCAGTATAGAATTAGAAGAAAATGATAGATTGTGCAATATCTAAAGTATCTATTCGGAAATTTGGCAGTGTAAGGTATTTAAATTAACTTGCCTAACTTGCCAAACATTATTATTAGTGAAATACACCGCCAACTCAGTCATTTCAGTTTCGTGCTTATTAGCACTCATCAGCCCGGCATAGGAAAGTGACTTTTCTTTTCTCCGCACACACCCCACCACTTAGCTGTAAGCTTTAGGTTCCACCATCCGGGGGGTCCGCGTAGCGGGCCCCCGGATGGTGGGGCCCCCCGGCTGGGTGCGACGGTCGATAGTCGTCTGGGTCACGGACGGTCTTGGTTCTTATTGCGCCGGGGAAGGTCCCCGTGCTGGGCGTCAGGCCAGCTGGGAGTTTACCCCTTAATGTGTGAACCTTGCTCGCCATGAGATACGGGATATCTCCCCGTACTTCTTTGGCGTGCCATGGCTCCCTATAGGAAAGTGACTGAGCTGGAGATGGAAAACCTCTTACGGAAGCCAAGAGTGCGAAACAAACTGGTAGCTAATATAGAATTAGCAGACCAGACGAGTGACCGAAGCAATGGTTCGGTTCAACTCGAAGATTGAACGTGTAATTTACTGAATATTATTCTTAGTATTTTGTAATGTGCAGTCTGCTTCAACGTAGATGAAAAAGGAGAAGTAACGCAAAGGAAACTACTGTTTACTACGTGTTGAACACTTATCTCTATGGCAAGCTCTATCAATACTAGAAGGAATATTTTATTCTTTATTTTGTGCCAAATAAAAAAAAAGTGTCTAAGTACAGATATCTCGAAATTACGATCGTGAGATCAAAGTCTGTTGACCACTTTAAAACTAATTTAATTCTCTATAAAAATTAAAGTAAAGACACATGAAGACGAAACCACAATTCCAGTGAAAGGAATTATCTTCTTTTATGAGATTTCCTGTCCCTGATGATGGAGTTCTTAGGAAAGATCTATTTTTACCTTAAGTCGGGATCATAAAATATTGATTTTGGCTATTTTCTCTTTGCTAAAAAGTTTGAAAAATTGCATTGTTTTAATGAAAGATTCTCTGGAACTAAGAATTTGTAAAGTCCTGAGTGTTTGTGTTTCATAAAATCAAGTGTCAATTGTAACATGAAAGTTGAAAATCATCGAAATTTCTAAAATATAAGTGATGGTTAATTCATGGTCATCGGATTAATTGATTTTGCAATAAGAGTTGAGAAGCAAAGTGTACTATTTTCTACTTTTTGAGGCATTGAAAATTGTGACTTTGCTTGAAAAATCCCTGAACAGAAAAGATAATTGATTTAGTAGTAGAGTATAACTACGCACTGAGATAATATATTTAGGTTCTATCAAAGGTTTAATGTATTTTTAGTTGTACAGCACAATCTTTTAGTGGAAACAAGAAGTTCTGTCTAGAACTATACGAGCCTACTTTCCCGTATAGCCATACTACTTTCTAGTACCTGATCAATATTCTCATAAATCGCAAATTGTTTCAAACATATTTTTCCTAATGTCTAGGAATAAAGTATTCCTCACACATCTAAAAAAAATTAGATGCGTAAAAAAAAGCACCTTTTAAACAAAGCAGCTAATACACTTTTTTCCCTTAAAAAGATTCTTTAAGAGCTTTCAAAACGAAAAAAAAATAATTCAAATTAATAAGATTTTTAAAATAAATACATCATATCAAAAAAAAAAAATCGTTTCTTTTTCCCCTGTTGCCAAAAATAATTTTTTAAATGAATTAATGCACTTACCAAAATAAATAAAAACAATAAAATGTCACCTTAAAGAAATACTTTTTATTGTCAAAAAAAAAAAAATCGTCTGCGCATATCGTTATGTAGAAACACAAAGGACTTCGAGTTTATTCGCCGAAAACTGTATACCTAAATTAAAACTTTAGCGTGAAAATAAAAACAAATCATATCAACAATAATTATTTCACAGTGAAAACCATAGCTGCGGAGTCGGAGTCAATCTCATTTCCGGATAAAGGAGTCGGAGATTAATATCCAAGAATCGGAGTCAGTCATTTGTCCTCCGTGTATAAATTTTGGCCAAAGCTACGAAGTCAGGGAGTGGGAGTACGATTAATTGTCGGACACAGGAGTCGGAGTCGGAGTCAGGTGCCTCTAAATTCTCGGAGTCGGAGTCTGGAGCTATTTCCAACAAAATTTGTTTGAAATAAATCCGCCTTCAACTACGGAATCTACATTGACTTTCAGTTTCCCCGTAGGCGCTAATGTTAAGCTTTTTTGAACTGTTCAAAATTGAACAAAAAATAGTTCAAATCAAAAAGTGAAATATGGGAATGAGGTTTCTTTGCCGAGATCTTTCGAACAAAAAAAAGTTTGTTCGAATCGGACTATTCATTCAAAAGTTATTAGGGGGAGGGGACAGACAGACAGACCGTCAGACATTTTTCCCCATCTCAATACCCTACTTTCCAATTTTTAATTTTTCGATATTTAGTTAATTATTTTATTTATTTTTGAATTTTTTTTGTTTTTTCGCGACATTTTTAAGATGCATTAAGCCTTCTTTCATGTTTTTTTCTTCTTTTTCTGACTTTTACTGGGAAAGTAGGCTAAAAAAAGAGAAAGGTGCGAAAATAATTCTCAAGCTCTAAAATGTATCCCTCTGTAGCTTCAAAACATTACTTCGAAAAACTTCTCTAAAAGTTACTTCTGCCTGATAAAGTGAGTCAGAACCAATTTCCTCTACTTTATCTGAAGTTAGAAAAGATGAAATTTTCCCTCGGAGCTTTATAAATCGTTCAAATTTTTCATCGACGAATTTTTTTTTCAGATAAGGGATTTAAAAATGGCGAAAAATTTTGAATGAAAATAAAATCTTATTAAGATTTGATATGTAATGGGTTGTTTCTATCAGTCAAAAGGTTTAGTCACTGAAATTAATAGAATAAACAAAAAAACAAACAAAAACAAAAATACATGGATCCAAAAAAAAAAAAACTGTTATTTTCCCAACAGTTTATTTTTACTTAATTTTTTTAATGCCTGATTTTGGAAATAAGGCGTGGTTTTTATAACGTCACAATTGATTTACTTTGGCACGCTACTCCATTTCCGCGATAAATGTTTACACTTTTCTGCCAACCGCGTTGCCAGGACATGATAATTTGTGCTGTGCGCTAAGGGCATCAGTGAATGACATTTCACCAGTTGCGATGTCATGTGCAGAAGCGTAAAAAATGAATTTCAGTCTGTGCATCGATCAAAAATATTGTTAAAAAATATTAAACTTTGTCAAATAATTTAAAAAATGGTTAAATCCTATGTTTTTAAGTATACTCTTTCAAAAAAAAAAAAACTACTTTTAAAATTTTGAAAGCAACCCAATTCGCATGAAGAATGTGAGTGAGAGGGAGCTAATCCTCATTAAAAGAAAGGGGCATAGAGATATTGACAAGCGGTTTTCTCCCCCATAAAAAGCCTATTTTCAATTCAGTATTTAATT
The DNA here is from genome assembly GCF_026930045.1 of Uloborus diversus. Taxonomy (NCBI): domain Eukaryota; kingdom Metazoa; phylum Arthropoda; class Arachnida; order Araneae; family Uloboridae; genus Uloborus; species Uloborus diversus. Next base: position 130,321,237 of record NC_072737.1, on the reverse strand, counting down.
TATTTAAAGTTTATTTGCTTTATAAAGTTGGTTACATATCTAAATAGGATAGACCGACTAGTGAATGAACAGCTTGCTGTTAAAAAAAAAAGGGAAACACTTATCCGCAAGTTGGGGATTGAGTCAGTACACTTTCAGGACCTGATTACACTAACTAATACCAAACATGCATTTGGCTCCAAAATAGCTATTTCATAAGTATTTTGCCCCGCTAAACACGAAAACCACCATAAAGAGTTGAGATTAGCTCTAGATTTCAAGATACAGAGCCAACTAGGATAGTGAATTCTCACTAATGATCTTTTTTCCTGGCAGATAGAAAAACCTCCATGAGACTGAATGTCTATTAAACTTCAACCTCCGGGTGGGACAGAAAATCTCACTGCATAAGACCTAAATCGTCTTTAAAAATTGTTTTAATTCTGGGAAGAGAAATGCTCAAAATGAGCCTCTAGTAGATCGACCCTTTTCTGCTTCCACCCATGCTCATTTGGCTGAGAATAATGAAAAACTTCGTGAAAGCTGTGAACAATGTTGGCTTTTCGATACTTTAGATGGAAATATAAAGTATATATTGAAGCTAAGGTTAAGGAGAGAATTTTTAACGACACTTCAAATACGCACCAATCATGAAGATCACTGCTTTTGATTAAAATTTTGGAGGGGATGAACACCTCAGTAGCCTTTAGGGGTGTAAAATAAGTGTTTCTAAGCAGAAGAGAAGTCGAGAGCTAAAAACAGTTCGACAAATAAATCCAATAGAAATTCTGTGACGATTGATACGTCTCTGAAACTCGATTTTCTCCACTTCCTCCAGGATATTTTACCTGAAAATTATGGAGCTGTAGCTATGAGCATGGGAAACGACTTCACCAAGATATCTTTGCAGTGGAAAACAGATATCAATGTCATTGAGCTAAGTTAATGCTCGTTAAATACTGCTGGACTATTACGAGATATGCTCCTTCTTTAACATAAAAGAACACTCGAAAATAAAGCAATAGGTTATAAACAACAGTTGCTTTCTGAAAAATAAACACTGTTTCACGACATATAACCTATTTAATTACATTTATTGCACGTATTTTTTTTTTTTTTTTTTTTAAATTTAGCTTCAAATCATGTGTGGTTGCTGTGCATCTTTCTCCTGTGGGCTTTTGTGTATCTTTAAAACAAGAGTTAGAAACAAAAAAAATATTTGAATTATCGTTCTTTTCGACCCAAAATTAATAAGAATTGACTAATTAAAACCAGGATGCAAACAAAAAGTTCTTTTTTTTTCTACGTAGTGTTATCTAAAAGGATCGGAAAGCTAGCGCTTCCCTTCGAAATTTTCAGGGTGTTCAAAAATGATTGAAAAACTGCTGAAACATTCCATTTTCTGCTTTTAAATACATTTTTATACGGAGATTGTAAACATGATAGAATTAAAAATTTTGAAAGAATTTTAAGAAGTGAGGAGACATTTCATAAAATGCGGCCATAAAATGTTTTGAAATGTGATGTTCGCCACCCCTGTGTTACGATGTACTTTAATAATTATTGAGCAAATAAGCCGTTATTCGCTCTAAATACCAAGGGAAACCAAGAAACGTGTGATGCACAAAATTTTTTTGTGCCGAGAAGGAGAGGGGTAGACTTGAATTCGAATTCTGCTGGACTGCGTTTGGAAATACTTGCAGCGCTATTGAATTTTGCTTTAATCTGTGTAGAATTTTTAAAACAATTTCCTCAGATAAAAAGGGGGTGAGGGGAGAGATGAGACTAAGATTCTCTTAACTTAAAAGATTAATCGGGCCTTGTACACTTTTTCCCCTTTCAACCCTCAAAAAGCCTGACGCAGAGCCGTAAAGGTTACCTCATTTTTCAAAAACATAATTGCATAATCGATTGAGTTTATCGTTTATACTGTCATGTACCAATAGCTGGTTTTTAGTGATGTTATGCATTTCTGAAAGAAAAACTACTTCCATGTGTTCATTCCCCGATCGGTCTCCCCTATAACATCTTACTGCTTCAATAGAAAAGTGTAACTAAGTAGTTTTTTTTTTTTTCTTTTTCTGTCTCAAAATTTTAGAAGAGTAATTTGCCTGCAAGCATAAAAATAAATGCGTTCCTAAACTACTTATCAAATTTTCCAAAAACTGTTTCCTCATGAGGAAATATTTACAAAAAATTTAGTTTATTAGTTAACAATGTCAGTTCTCTCAAAATCATTGATATATTTTAACAATGCGCGACGAAAATAATACGTGTCATTACAAATAGAATACGAAGTAAACAGCTCTACTTCAGTGAAATGTCAAAGTATGACTGTCTGAATAAATCATTAAAGAGCTAAATATCACTTTATGTTTTTCTTTAATAGCAGAATAATTAGCTTCACAATTGGGACACACATTTCTTATTATCAAAAAATACTTTTCAGATAAATTTCTCTCTGACAAATCACTTTTTAAGTGGAATATATGCGAGGAAAATTTATTTTAGAGTTAAATTTAATGAGATCGCCTAAATTTTACCATGGCTATATTATTTTTAATTAGGTAGAGAATATATTTCGACAGATTTAGAATTTTTCTTGGGCTGTTTTAAAATTTTTCAGCTGCTTCTGACACACACAAAAGCATTAACAATATCTCTAACCAAGAGAAAATTGTTCATTCATTAGTTATGAAGCATGCTTCCAAAAATTTTAAACTGATTGAAAATTAACCCTTTTAATGATTGTATTGCTCGACTAAGCTTTTGAATTCCAATGGACCATTGAAGATTTTGCGCGTTTTTGGGGGATGTTGAGTTCAAAACGGATGTTTCTTTATAGTCGAAAAGTAAAGCTCAAGACTCGAAAAATTGTTAAGCAGACAGTAGCATGTAGTATCGATTTCATTAGTTGCCTTTTTTTACTTCCTTTTACAAAAAAGGAAGTATTGTATTCGCGAAAAAAATTTCCCTTAAAAATCGACCTTAATTTCCACTTTGCTCACCCCCGAATAAATATGGAGTTTTCTTTTCGACTCGACCACACGTGGATAAGTGCCTAAGAACGTATAGACACGCGGAACATCCATTTTAACGATTCCCGAGTTAATTACGACAAGTTTTCTCATGACGTCTGTATGTATATATGTGCGTATGTGCGGATGTATGTCGCATAACTCAAGAACGGTATGTCCAAGAAAGTTGAAATTTGGTACGTAGACTCCTAGTGGGGTCTAGTTGTGCACTTCCCGTTTTGGTTGCATTCGGGTTTTTCTAAAGGGGTCTTTTGCCCTTTCTTGGGGGGAATTCATTGTTAATTTCGATGTAAACTCAAGTGGTGCTACAATTTGGCAGACACGGCGATATATCGCCAGTCTTCTAGTCGCCAAAACTTGGCTACAAACTTGACGATTTTTTTTTCTAATTTGGTTTCAATTTGGCCACTGTTGGTGATATTTAGAGAGTAAACTATTGAACCACATTAAAATTGCCAATAATGGAAAATGACATTAAATTGGAGTAAAAAGAAGTCATGTGATGCATACATCAGCTCGTTTCTTTTAAATATTATTCATCTTTTTATTCAAAGAGCAAAACGATATTTTTTTTAAGTAGATTAAAATTAATTTGCCTTAATACATTATTAAACGCAAGTAATACGTTTTAACGCATTTGTTCGCAAAGGCTGCATCTTGATTTTGGTAGAAAAGATTCCCCGAACTACAGAGTGCTCTGTTATACTTTTTAAGGTCATTAATTTATCCTTCAAAGTGACAATCGAGCGGCGATTGACAGGTGGTTTTTAACGTTAGGATTACGGCGATCTTTTTATACCTAGAGATACGGTGGGGGTTATTTTGACCCCTGAGAAGAAATCTGCATAGTTCCCTACATAATGTTAAATATTTGTAAAAATTTGTTTAAAATAAGCATATTAATAACAAATGCAAATTATCTAAAGAATACAGAGATTTTCAAAGTACAGTAAAACCTGTAAAGTTGACCACCTTTGTAAGTTGACCACTTGTCTAAGTTGACCGCTTTTGTCAGGAATGGAATTAGCCCTATCTTATATAATGAAGGAAAACCTCTGTAACTTGACCACCTCTCTATCTTGACCACCTCTCTATCTTGACCACCTGTCTATCTTGACCACTAATATACACCAACTTTGGTGTGGAGTATTGTAAAAAACCCTTTGTAAGTTGACAACTAGGCAAAAGCATTCGATTGTACTAAAGGTTTTATCACTTATGCCTCAAATAAATAGGCAGACATTCTAGAAAATCCTATGAATATTTATGTTTCCATCGAAAAACATTGGGCTAATGTTTATGTCCCAGAAAATGCGCCAAACTTGAATAAGGAGTTATTTTGTTGAAAAGTAGATTACCATGGTTACAAATGTTCAAGAAAAAATCAAATGAAGAATTTGAGTCACTTTTGACTTGATTTTTAGGAATTGTGAATATCAAGTAAGTTGTTTTTCATTAGTAATGAGACTTT